>NC_050451.1:49473700-49658700 GCF_903995425.1 Onychomys torridus
CTGTGTGCTCATGCCAATGACACATCTTCACTCAGGATTTCATCCACTCCTCATATCATAACTTCCATCCATCAGCATCTTGGAGATGTTGGAGAAGGCAAAACCATGTGAGAGCAGAGATCATTGGTTGTTCTGGGCTCTGGGTCGGAGCAAGGGAGCTGCAGTTCCAGCACTTAGAAGGCTGTGCTGCTCAGCTTTTACTGTTAACTTGACTGGACTTAGAGTCATCTGGGAAGAAAGAATCTCAACTGAGAAACTGACCTGATCAGACTATCCTGTGGCCATGACTGAGACATTGCTTGATTGATGATTGATGCTGGAGGGCCCAGCCTACTGTAGGCTGCATCATCCCTAGGCAGGTGGATCTGGGCTGTAGAAGAAAACTAACTAAAACGAGCCAGAGAGCAAGCCAAAAATGGCAGCTTTCTTTCATGTTTTCTGATAATTTCCCTCAGTGATGGGCTACAACCTGAAGACTTAAACTGAAATAAATCCTTCTCCCTTTCTTCCCCAAGTTGCCTTCTAGTCAGAGTGTTTTATCACACCAACAGAAAAGTAAACTAGAGGCCGGTGGCAGGAGGATCATGAATTACAAACTAGCCTGGGATACATAGGAAATTCTGTCTGAAAGGAAGGAAGAAAAGGATGAGGAGGGAGACGAATCTGCAAGCGAAGAAACCAAGAAGAAGAAAGAAACCAAGGAAGAATGTTTCAGGTGTTGGGGAAATCAGGGGCAACATGAGACTCCTCTCCAGAAGCCTGCTCCTTCCTAGGAATAGATGATGGCTGGATGACTCCTCAGTTACTGTGTTATGGAGCTGTGTCTAACTCTCTACTGGATCAGAGGGCTGTCTCCCTGTGGTGGTTTGTATAGGAATGGCCTCATAGACTCATGTGTTTGAATTCTTGGCCCAAAGGAAGTAGGAGGTGTGGCCTTGTTAGAGTAGGTGTGGCCATGTTGGAGCAGGTGTGTCACTGTGGGGGTGGGCTTGTGAGGTCTCAGAAGCTCAGGTCAGGTCTCTCACTGCTGCCTGAGGATCAAGATGTAGGACTCTCAGCTCCTTCTCCAGGACCATGTCTGCCTGCATGTCACCATGCTTCTCACCATGTCAATAATGGGCTAAATCTCTGAAACTGTAAGCCAGCCCCAGTTAAATGTTTTCATTTATAAGAATTGCTATCACTGGGCAGTGGCGAGTCAGGCCTTTAATCCCAATACTTGGGAGGCAGAGGCAGGTGGAACTCTGTGAGTTTCCGAACCAGCTTGGTGTTCTTCAGAGCAAATTCCAGGATAGTCAGGGATACACACAGAGAAACCCTGTCTCTGGGACATCTTGCTGGCTCTCTTCTGTGCCTGTTGGAGGTAAGGGACAAGAGCCTCCCAGTCAAGCCCTGTACAATGCTGTTCAGGCTGGGCCATATCTCACATTGCCGGGAGTTCAGTCAGTTAAGCAAAGTGCAGGCAAGCTTCAGGCCAAGAGGTCATTCTTCCTTGGAGGCCAGCCTTTAGCCACACTCTGCATCTAGGGACAGAAGAGGCTCTGCCTTCGGGCCTCTTTCATTTCATTTCCCATAAGGATAGTTTGCATCTAAAAGGGCCAACTGAAACCAGTTCTCAGTGCACAGGGCATAACAGCAAAGATGTTCAAACAGCCAGTGTTGTTTTGTGTGATTCATGAAGAGCTGTTTTGATTGATGTGACTGTCCACTGAAGCTGTTGCTTCTAGATGCCTTCTGGAAGCTTCTAGAAATATTATCATCTGAATCCAACCCTTGCCTATTTTCCACTGGTGGTGAACTGTAGAGACTATGATCCACCTGCTCACCCAGAGATAAGAGCACTCAGCTGTTTCCATTTGCTGTGATGGGGTATCAGGAACAGCATACCCAGCGCAGGCTGTGGATATGGACCCCATGCCATGGGACAGCTGGGTGACCTCAGAGAAGAGTCAGCCTAGGCTTTCTTGGAGATAGTTTGTCCCTGTTCTCATGAGTCCCAGGAGCTGTGTAGACACAGGTGTCTCAGGGTGGCATGCAGAAGTGTAACTGCTGGTTCAAGGATGTGGTCCAGTTGGTAGAATGCCTGTCTCATAGGCATGAAGCCCTAGGTTCAGTACCCATAATTCCATAAACTTGGTGTAAGTGCATGCCTGTAACACCAGCATTTAGGATGATCAAGTGTTCAAAGCCATCTTTGACTAAACAGCAAGTTTGAGGCCAGCCCAGGATACTGGGGACAAAGAAGTACAATGTGAGTTCTGTGTGTCTCAGGTAGAACTTGTATCAAAGAAGACTATTGACAGGGGCTTAGAGATGGAGGGCTTACCTAACATGAGCAGGCCCAGGGGTCCACCCCTGGTCACAACTGTGGGAAAAAGAAAAAAACTGTTGGAAACTAAACAGACCTATGTAAATGCTACGCTGAACTCACATGCCGTTCAACCCACATATTTTGCTATCAAGATTTACCCAGGATTCAGAGACGGCTGGAGATGGACAGACCACAAACTATTTGCAAATATCACATCAGGAAAAATGAGATGCCACTGATTAGAGAAGGGAGCCACAGGAAGGAAGTGTGTTCTATTGTCCTCTGAGCGTGCCACAACAGATAGTTTAAACTGCTCTTCTGCAAACTGACCCATTTCCATCATAGAATGGAAATCTTCCTCCCAGAACAAACAGCTCCAGGTTCAGAAAACCGCCACGTGTCGTCCCCCCCCACCAGGGTTTTACCCACCACTGCGGGTATTCTTAATCATGGGCAACGAGTTTCATTTTACAAAGTGAAAATGGAAAAAAGGAAAACGAGGTGGCAATTTCTTAGCTGGGTCCAAACTGTGGGTTTGTGCCTTGACTGAGTCAAGAAGCTGTGGAGTGACCGGCAAGCAAATGCTCGCCTCTAAGTAACTCCTTTGTGACTTTTCTAATTCGCAGGAACTCTCCATGAATTATATCCTTATATCAGATGTTCTGTTTTGTTTTAAGGATCCCAAATTTAGATTAAGAGGCTTCTGACCCAGGTGCCCGGTGAGCATGCGTGGTCTCCTGATAAGTAGTAGCCTGCGCTTTCACTATTTAATGAAAGCCACTACTTGAATGACGCCATCTGTAATCACCAGGAAAAGACATTTTACTAATTCTTAAAGACCTGTCACAGTGTGTGTGTGTGTGTGTGTGTGTGTGTGTGTGTGTGTGTGTGTGTGTGTTTGGTGGTGGGGATGGTGATTGTGAAGGGGTGGGAGATGGGGGATGGGGATCAAGCTTTTGAAAAGGTTTGCCTGTGACCCTGGCTGTGTAAGGCAGGTGTTCGGAGAAACGGCCTAATTAAACACTGCTGTGGAGCTCTGCTGCGTTTCAGACACCCTGAGCTGGTGGGACTTCGTGCTTTTTGTCACAGGCAGCCGTCCGATGCTGTCTGTCTCAGGGAATCTGCAAAGGTTCAGGACTTGACCGGCCAGGAGCACAGAGGTAGCAGTCCTGATGTGTCCCTCCCAGTCAAAAGACACACTGCAGGGCTGTCGCGGGCGAGGCACAGACCAACGCGACTAGAAATCGGGCTGGCTGGCTTCTCCCGACCAGCCCCACGGCACGGCATGATGTCATGGGAGCTGCCACTCAGCGAGATGAAAGGGATGCGGCACAGCCCGCTGGCACTAGGCAGCCCCGCTGGGGCACCGCGAGAGAAAGCTGCGGATCCAGCGGCTCAGCCCAGGCCGGGGAAAGCCTGCTCTCCAGAGCCGAGGCAGAACAACGTGGCCCACGTTTAACAAAAGAACGTGTGGCCAGGGAGGCGGGAGCCCAGCTAAGAACCCGAGAGTGGCGAACTTTCTAGATCTGCGTGCATGGTGAGTAAATTCATTCAGCCTTGGCTTTGATGAGCAGCAACTGATAGGCGATCAGATTACAGGCACTCCATCTCGCAGCTCGCCTGCCTTTGATCTGCGCGGGTAATCCATTTTCCTGGATTTGAAGTTTCGTCTGGGCTTGCGCCCACACACATTTTTTGGGGAAGGTAGAAGCGTTTGGCGCGGAAGTGTTACCACGCTGCCGAAAGCGTGGGGCTGGAGCACAGGCGGGTAGCAGGTAGGCGTCTCTGTGTGGTTGGAACTTTCACTGAGTTTTTCTCTCGTGTTCAAAATAAAAATGGCTTTCTATCAACTTCCAGCAAGCATGCCTGTAGCCAAGTCCTGCACCAGGCTGCGTGCATGTGAGACTCAATTTGATTCTTGATGTAATTGTTTCTCGCGGTGTGCACAAGAGTTTTCGATCTGTCATGCAAATCTTACTTGGAAGGGAGTAGTTCAAACAGGACAAAAACAGCCGCGCTAACGTATGTTGGAAACAGGGTTTCAGACTGGAACTGGGCTGAAAAACGACTTTGTTTAGTAAACGGTGGGACTTTGATGAAAATTCTCTCTCTCCCCCTCCCTCGGCTGCTGGGGAACGCCTCATCCCATGGTCTCATCTACTTGAATTACCAAAGGCCTGACTTTTAAATAGTATCAGTGTACAAATTTAGGGATTAGGTTTCTGAAGTGTGACCTTTTGGGGGACATAGTTAACTAATACCACCTCTTGTAGAGACCATAATGAAAAAGAAGCTATCTCCCACGACTATGTTAGCAATAAAAAGGGAAATGTACACCTTGCACCTGTCAGACGAAGTGAGGTTTATATGCATAGAGAGATGTGTGTGCATGTTATGAGTCTTAAAGAAAAACTAAGTTATATAATGTATTAGATACTTGATAAAACACCCTGACAAAAGCAGCTTAAGGGAGAAGGGTTTCATTTGGCTCACAGTTTGAGGGTGCATCCCTCATGGTGGGGAAGCTGCAGAGGCAGGAGTGTGCTGCAGTTGCTCACATGGTACCCACAGTCAGGAAGCAATGGATACTGCTGCTCATCAGTTTCCTCTCTGTAATTTGGCCTAGGACCCAAGCCCATGGAATGTTGCCACCTCCTTTGAGGGTGTGTCTTCCCACTTAATTAGTTAACCTAATCAAGGTAACCCTTCACAGGCATGCACAGAGGCGAACCTAGTCTAGACAATTCCTCACAAGTGTGCCAAGAAGCTTGTCTCCTAGGTTATTCCAGATCCTGTCGAGTTGGCAGTTTACACTAAGCATCACACAGAACAATATGTGTGCCATAAACTCATAGGAAGTCTCTATGAAGGCACATACACACAGGGAGATACAGAGATGAACACTTTATAAAGTACTTCTCTTTTGGGGGGCTTTCTTAAACAACTGTCTTTGAATTTTGACCCCTCATCACAGCACTGAACTAGTTCTCCAAGCACAAAAAAATACCATCTATAGATTGGTTTTTGTTTCCACTTTGCTCTCTGAAGGCAGAAACCATGGCCTACCCTCTCCACTGTCCCTGGTTAGTTCAACACTGAGGATCACCTAGCTCTCCAATGGAGTAGGAATAGCTACAGTCATCTTCTGATTGGACAAACCTAGGTCAGAAGAAATCACCATGATCTTAACTTTCTGATATACTTCATTTGGTAAGTATATCTCCAAGATCTTGTTAGAATGTCCTCTGTCCTGGTCATTCATTGGCAGGTTCCTGGACTAGGAGATGAGAAAATAAATGTAGGAAAGTTGGGAACAGGAGAATCTTTCACAAGCTGATTGCTTGTGCAAGCAAGTTTATTAAGAATTGCAACATCTTGGGGCTGGAGAGATGGCTCAGTGGTTAAGAACACTGGCTGCTCATCCAGAGTACCTGGGTTGAATTCTCAGCACCCACATAACAGCTCACAACTGTCTGTAACTCCAAGA
Organism: Onychomys torridus; assembly: GCF_903995425.1. Lineage (NCBI taxonomy): Eukaryota > Metazoa > Chordata > Mammalia > Rodentia > Cricetidae > Onychomys > Onychomys torridus. The sequence continues at coordinate 49,479,499 of NC_050451.1, forward strand.
TCTGACACCCTTACACAGACATATATGCATGCAAAACACCACTGTACATAAAATAAAAATAAATAAATTACATAAAAAAGAAGTACAGAATCTTATATATAGTTTGAAGGTGGAAAAGGCAAACAAACCAAAAATGATCATATAATGGGATGAAGTCGGCAGGAAGCTAGTCAAGCAGTGCTGCTCAAAGGGAACACAGGCTATCTCAAGTGTGTTGCAGACCAGCACACATAGCCTTGGGACTGATAACCATAGTCCTTTTGGCAAAAGAGTTGGGTTCTCAGGATCCAAAGTCACAGCACCCCCAAGACCCTAGTCCCGGACTATTACTGGCCTTGCCAAGCATGTTACTGGTTTTAGACAGGGAGCTACATTCTTTCTCCAAATATCAGGGCCTCAGGGAAAGCCTTGGGTAGACCTGGCTCCCAACAGTCATCATGGATCTTAATTACTCAAGATGAGAGATGAGTGAGGAGATTGGGCAAAGCAATGCTGTGTGTGAGGATGAGCCCTTTCTGTACCCGAGCATCTTACAGGGTGCAAAAACATGGTTGGGATGACTTCCACTTACACCCTGATCCAAAGTCATCATCCATTAAGACAAGTGTTGTGCTATCATAAACCTAGCTTTCAATTTTAAGACTACCCTATTGGTGGTAAAAGTATGGAAATTTGGGAATCTGACAAAAAGAAAAAAGTCCAAGATTTGTTAATAAAAACTATTACATTGTATTTTTCACAATTTTAATTAGTTCCTTGAGAATTTTATACAGTGTGTTTTGATCATATTCACTCCCTTAATTCCTCCTAGACCCACCATCTGATTCTTTGTCCTCTTTGGTTTGAATATTATTGACCCCTCCCCGCAAAGCTCAAAGGGAGTGCCACTATTGGGAGGTATGGTTTTGTTGGAGTAGGCATGGCCTTGTTGGAGGAAGTGTGCCCAGTGGGAGAAGGCTTTGAGGTTTCCTGTGTTCAAGATTCTGCCCCGTGTCACACTTCCTGTTTCCTGAAAGATGTAGGACTCTCAGCCACTGCTCCAACACCATGTCTACCTGCATGCCTCGATGCCACCATGATGATAATGGACTGAACCTCTGAAGTATAAGTGAGTCACCCCAATTAAATGTTTTCCATAATAAGAGTTGCCATGGTCATGGTTTCTCTTCATAGCAATAAAACCCTAACTAAGACACCCATCTAGTCCAATCTGTGACCTTTGGATCTGCGACCTTCTACTAGATCAATTGAGGTCACTCTTACCAGGAGCCACACCCTTAAAAACCCAACTCTTTTTCTCCCTGAAGTTATCATTTGCCAATAACTCCTTAGGTAGGAATGGGACCTTACATTTTCTTTCAAGACAGAGTTAATAACATTGTGACTTTTCCTGGGAACAGGGCCCAGACTACAGAAGTGCCCCCCAAGTCTGAATTTGTGAACCAATACAAGCAGTTGCATCTAGCGGAAATCCCACTCCAACCTAGGGGTAGCTCTACCAGGCTGTTTTCTTCTTCAGAACAATGGGGACTTATGAAGCCTGTACTGTGTTAGTTTTCTAAGGCTTTCTGAACTTCCTTTCCTTTAGAAGGGAAGAGTTTTGGTCCTGAGTGACTAACTATCCAACAGTCCCCACCGTTGAGCACCGGGCTTCAGGCTACTCTCTACCACTGCATCTTGCTTGTGCATTTGGAGAATTCATCAAGGCTCTTGGATGGGATTGGGTCTCCTTGAACTTGCTTCTGCTGCTCAAAACTCTGTGCTTCTGAAGTCCACCCTCCCAAGGTAACGAAAGGGTTGCGTATGGACTCTGTACAATGATGGCACCTGCTCAAATGCTTTTCTATTTAAGTAGGTCCAGTGGCTTTGTCGCACGAGTCATTGTCTACCTAAGACTAGTAGTTAGTTTCATGTTAGTGCAGAAAATACTGGAGACAGACAACTTATGAAGATGTTTACTTAGTTCACATTTGTGGAGCTTCAAAGTTGGAGCTCAGGTAACCGCTATGGGCAGCAGGAAGTGTTGAAACAGTCAATGGGCAGAGACACATCTATTTCCCACCCTGTTGTCTACTCTGCCTCTAAGAATGGAGCGGGCAGAGAGGAGCGTGCCGCCGGCAATGCTTCACTGCCATGTGGGTAAGATGACAAAATGGATTGTCACGAAGAATGTCAATGATACAATTTTGAACTCTAGGAAGTGGGATGATGAGAGCCAGTAAAACTCTAAAAAGTATTATCGCCCAAAGCTCAGGAGTTCCAGGTTCCAGATGAGCACAGTCTCTTGTGGAGCAAGTCTGCAGGTCACTGGCAGAAGTAATGGGAGCAGGCCTCTCATTTCTGGTGGGTTTTGAGGATTGGAGTCTCTGGTGGCTTAGGAAATGAGTCTCTACCTGCTACAGCTGGTGGAGTCCTGGAAACTGGCTCACAGGATCTCTCTGCCTGGCCACAAGTCTCCCTCCTCTGTCAAGCTCTGCCTCAGGACCACCAAATGTATTAAGGACCAGCTGGGCCCTGATTCTCTGAGTCTCTAACCACATCCAGCCAATCAGAGAAGAGTTAGCTATCAGTTGCCCAGCATTCTGGTTGCAGGGTCTTTGTAGACCTCCATCTGTTGTTCTTCCAGTCTGGCCGCTGCTTTGACCTGGCTCTCTCTGTGTCTCTGTCTCTCTCTCTCAAAAGCTGAGGTTGGGAATTTTTCTTTTCTTTCCGTCGTCGCTCTGTTGTCCTCCAGGCTAAAGTTTCCTGCCCTTCAGAGGGCCTCCATTCCAATTGGGCAGGAAGTCTCATACTGTGGGCAATCAGTGTCACCTAATGGTGGGAGCAAATGGCTGCCAAGAGAGCTGGGTGGGCACATGCTTGACTTTTATGGCATCCGTAGCAGAATTAACTCAGACTCTTAAGAGAAAGAGCTCCATGTCCTTAGAGGCTTAATAGGTTCTAGCTAGGTCCCATTTCTTGAAGGTCTACAGCATACCCCACCACCCCATGCTGGATATTAAGCCTCCAACAGAGAGAGCTCCACAGGGAGACTCAGAAAACACACCCAGTGTCACCGATAAGATCACAAAGAGGGGAAGCATTTGGTCAGGTAGAGTGTTAAATAATGTGCTAATTAGGGGCAAAGAGGGCAGTCTCAGATACAGTGCTTTGTGAACAAGGGATATTATTCACGGTTAGTTCCTGCTTTGGACAAATAGATGCAGTTTGTATTTTCTCTGTTGGGAATATTTTCTGCTCCTCTGGACACATTTCTCTGTAAGCTTTGCCTTTGCTCTTTCCCATTCTATCTCCTCCATGCAGGCAAAATAAGGACTTGGTTTCCTCCGTGTTAACACTTTTAAATATTTGTGGACTCTTATCGAGTCCTGGCTATCTCCCTTCCACCGCTACCTGGCCTGTACTACCAGGCTTTTGATCCTAAGGCACCAGTCGCTGCTTTGATCATCTTGGTACAGTGCTCTGGACTCTCGGCGATATCAGCTCCTCTTAACTCTATCACTTACAGCATTCCAACTGGTCTTTGGAGAAGCAGATCACAGAGAGAGCTTTCCTCGTGGCGGTTCCCTCTTCTTTCCATGATGTAAGTCCTTGCAGTATTGGACTCAACTCAAGATTTTCTTTTCAACTTTAACTGAAGTTCCCTGAAGGTTACAGTTAAGAGATGGGTACCAGGGAGCATGATTGTGGTCCCAAACTCTTGGGAGGCTGAGGCAAGAGGATTGTTTGAGTTCGGTTCTGGGCCATCCTGGGCAATCTAGTGAGATCCTGTTTGAAAAAAGAAAGAAAGCTCAGTGATGTAGCTGTTGGTAAGTTGTTCGTGTTCCCGTAAATACCCCTCACCCCTCAGCTGTGTTCGGGTGAGTAGTCCTGTTTTAAACCCATCGAATAACCCAAACAAACAAACAAGACATGAAAGAGGAAAAGGGTCACTGGGGTGGGAGGGGAACAAGGGAAGGGTGAATATGATGAAATTACATTATAAGCACATATGAAAATGTCATAGTGAAACTCATTACTATATATAATGAACACATATCAATAAAAACTAAAACAAAATTAAGCTGCCAAAAATTTTTAAAATGGGGAGAATTGAGGGAGGGGGAAGTAGAAGCAGAGAGAAGGGAAGGAGGGCAGGAAGGAAGGAGGGAGGAAGGGGGAGGAAGGGAGGGAGAGAGGAAGGGAGGAAGGAAGGGAGGAAGAAAGGGAGGAAGGAAGGAAGGAAGGAAGGAAGGAAGGAAGGAAGGAGATAGGCGTAGACTCGTGTGTTAGTTTCCCTGTGTCACTAGGACCAACATACCTGACAGAAACAACCCCAGAGAGGAAAACTTTCTTTTGCCTCATGGTTCCAGAGAGTTTGGTCCACCATGGAGGGGAAGGCTTGGCAGAGCATTGTAGTGCACATCCTGGAGGGCCAGGAAGCAGAGCCGGAGCTATGAGGCAGCCAGGGGGATTATGTCCCCCAATGACCTGACTCCAGTAACCTCTTTCTTCCAGCTCAGCTCCCCCTTCTATGTTTCTAGAACTTTCAAATACAGATCCACAGACAGACACCAAACATTCAAACTGTGACCTTGTGAGGGACCCCAAACAAAGATGTTTCTGTTTTGTTTTTTTTTTTAATCCTAATCATGATAAAATGTAACCAACAAAGCTTGACTCATGGGGTAACAAGACAGCCCCTTAAACAACACGTTGGTGAGTCTCTTTCCACCTCCTGATTTGCCAGCCAAGTATTTCAGTTGGCATGGATACGTTTTAAGATATGACTACTTCTGGTTAGAGTACCATGGGCCGAGTTTCACATTCTCCCCAATCCATACATTGAAGCCTTAACTGCAGTCTTGGTGCTCTTTGGAGGGAGGCATTGGGAAACATTAGGTTTACATGAAGACATGGAGGTGCCCCCCCCGGGGGGGGGCAAACAGTGCCAGTATAAGAGGCAACAGAGAGCTTGCTTCTTCTCTTTCCCTATGAGACTGCAACACTTACATGAACTCAGCTGCCTGCCATCCAGGAAAGGCCTCCCAGAAACTCAGTCTGTCTACTGCTCCATCCTGCACCTCCAGAACACTGAGAAGTGATTTTCTGAGGCTTAAGTGGCATGTCTTCTACTTTCCCACACATGAGCCCTTTTTATTTGCAAAATATTTACACAACTCCAGGTTATAGGTATATGAAGTAGTTATACAAATCAAACATTTACTAATAATAAATCCTAAGTTAGTTTAAAACACTTCTTTGGTATGTAGACATTTTTTTTATCACTTGTTAGATAAAAGTAAATTTGCATTCTAATGAGGTGATGTGCTTGTTTGTTTTTACATAAATAATTAAATCTTGGCAGAGTATTTGGTACTTCAGGGCATCATAGAGCATTGAAGAGCGCTTTTCAGAGTTGGTTAATATTATTTTGATTTTATAATAATCAACACTGAGAAGACCGTTTCACATAAACACATAGCACAAAGTAGCAGATATATGTTTAAGACCATTTCAGAAACTGGGAATTCTACTTAACCTCAAGCCAAAATCCTTCAAAAGATTTTTAAAAATAAAATACAACTCAGCAACTCAAAGAGCAACTTTCAAAATCAGACATTCTGCTTCTATTGAACCCAAAATATACTAACTTGACTGCACACACATGTTGAGAAATCATGCTGGGGAAGGCTGGAAGTCTTTCTCTTTCATAATCATTATTTCTGTAAGAGCAGAAAACTTTATGAATAGCAATGACACTACGCTTGATAACAAAAATATTATGAGGGACATGATGCTGCATCTGAGGTAAGGTGTCTCAGACTATCTTACTCGGCATTGAGTGGCATGTAGCATGCATGTACACAGAGCACATCATTCACATTCAGAACCAAGGTTGCAGTGAACATCTGTGATGTACCAAGCAAGGGCTGCTGGGACATCTCAGAGACACTACACAGATATTTTTCATTAATTATTGGTATTGTGTATTTATAAATCTTCTACTGTTGTGAAAATGTTCATAACCCCAGTCCAGTCACATGACGTCCTGTGAGTTCACAGCCCAGAGTTCAAGGAACTGGGGCTTAAGAGACCTAGTCTGTGAGTTTCTTGGTACCACAAGCTAACCAAGGCAGAGAGGATATATAGACCTAAATTCTCATTGAGATGTCACCACTCTTGAAGTTACACACATGAAATCTTAACAATAAGGTTGCCCAAGCAAGACCTGTACAATGACTACAACAGTCAGCAGGTCAGTGTGGATGGGGGAAATCTCACAAGGCCCATCATAAACAAAGAGCTACCAGGCAATTAACAATTGCCAAGAAAGGGAGAATCAGTTCTCTTCAGGGATGAGCTCCCATAGGTTACCCAATCTTAAGTGGTCAGTTCTAAACACACATACACATGGGCAACAGTAAATGGATTCAATATACATTATATATTATATACCATGGACTATATACACACAGGTATGTATACACACATATGTAAATATAGTACATAGTATATAATATATGACAACAATAGTTAGAGACATAGAGATCTTGAATTTGAGAGGGATTGAGGGTACAAGAGGAGATGGAGTGGAGAGAGGAAGAAGTGGGGGTGATGTAAATAAATCACTTATATGAAAATTTCAAGAACAAGTTATAACCACTATAGTTAGATATACAATTACTAAAGTATTTGTGTTTTAGTTGTGGTACTTAGAATTAGAAATTGAACTACAGAGAGAAAAGGGACTAAAAGAAGTTTGCAAAACTAGGAATAGAAAAGCTGAAGGCAAATGTGATGTATCCCCTAGTTTGGGACCAAACTAACCTTGCTCTTAGGGACCTTTAGGGACCCAATCAATACCTTATATAAATAAATAGCCATTCTTGACATCTCCTGTGACATGTGTCATATCATGGGGCCAAAAAAGAATATTTAAAAAAATACATGATTAATTTTTGTTAGGATTCAGGGTTTTCTAGAATCGATCCATTCCATTTTGCTAGATGAATATTCATTTTGTCCAGGGTATACTTTATTTTCTAACACAGTACCTTGGTTTTTCTGCTCTATAAATTACTTTGTTTTTAATAATGTTTCTCAATTTCATGTGTGAAAAATGTTAGCCTCTACAGTCATGGATTGCAAACTTTGAAAAAAGACAGCTAGTATGTTAGTCAGGATTGTGCTTGCTGAACTCTACGTGAGTTCACATGGAGGACGTTGTTAATGCTCAGGGTATTATGTTCTTCAAATTTCATATCCCCTGGAGGTCAGGTATTCCCTCCATCAGCAATAGAAACCAGCATCTACTTGGTGTGGAAAGTCTAAAGGGAGCTGAGATGTCTAAGGAATTCCAGATTATGGACAGAAGAGCTTTGTAGATTAAATCAAAGCTTTTGAGTCACCTTCAGAAGGGAAATAGAAAGCTTCTGTTAGGCTCCAGAGAATCGGAATTCTGCATATCTAGCTTTCTGAGTCAGCGGTTGCTACTTAGCCACTGTTGAAATCTGTCTGAGACATAGAGAAACCCCCCAAGGAATTCTGCTACTGGAAATGGCAAAGGGACAGATCTCTGTTCTGGCATCTTTCCCACGAGTTCTAAAAGGCTTGCTTTGTTGTAAAAAAATTTGAAGTTAGCGATCTCTGTTTTTCCCTGTGCATATTCCTTCTACGATGTCGTACCTTACACTTAAAAGGGGACATTTGCCAGCGGGTACTCATCTTTGTTCTTAAAGTTCTAAGAACGCTCGTGCACAAATACAGTGTTTATAAAAGATTCTGGTCTCATTCCAGGTGGCCAAAAGTGTAGTTAATTAAATGTTTATTAAACAATTCTTAGCAAAAGAGCAGGCCAGCGGGACCAGTGTGAACGGGACTAACACATTCTCCGTGCAGAGCTGATGCACAAAGCATGCCTATGAAGTTCACGCAGGAGCAGGTCAGGCTTGACTCGGAACTGAAGGCATGTCTCCTGGTTGGTGACACCCCAGGTGGTTGCAGGCAATTGTCCCAGCGTTCAGACTCTCAGGGTCCTCTTTCTGCACCCAGGTAATACTCTGGATTGTAACTCTGGTGGGTTACGGCGCCATTAAGTTCACAAAGTGTTTATATCTTCCCGGGTCTTCCGCTGGGCTGCACTCTCTCACCAGACACGGGACCCACAGCATAGGCCCAAACAGAACCTGACTTAGCTAAGCTGGAGAGTGGACATCTGAGTGCCTCAGCTGAGCATTTCCGTCACCTTCAGGAGAGAAATAGCTTCTGTTGGACCTCAGGGAATCCAGAATTCTGCATATCTAGCTTTCTGAGTTAGACATGGCTACTGAAAGCTGCTGGTGAAATCCGTTTTACAGTGTGTTTTATTGTCGTTGTTGAAAGCGACTCTGGGAATTGACAGAACAGGAACTCCAGACACAGGTGCTGAAGCTCCAGCCCTTGTCTTTGGGCTGGCGATTGGGAAGGCCCCCTCCATCCACTAGGGCACAAGGCCACAGGACATCCAGGCTCTTCATCATGGCCCAGCTTTGTGGAAGGAGGGTAAGCATGTTGGAATCCAAGGGCTTACCAATCATTCCTAATGGTTCTTCTGTGAGCTGCCACTCACCATGCGTTACCACCGTCCTCACAGGCTTGCTTTCTGTTTCTTCTTTTTTCTTTTCTTTCTTTTTTTTTGGGGGGGGGGGCGGACATTGAGACAGGTTCTCTCTGTGTAGCTTTAGAGCCTGTCCTGGAATTTGCTCTGTAGACCAGGCTGGCCTCAAACTCAGTGATCTGCCTGGCTCTGCCTCCGGTGCTGGGATTAAAGGCATGTGCCACCACCACCAGGTAATGCCATGCTTTTCAAATTAAGAAAAATGTCTAGCTAGGGTTGGTGAGAGGGCTCAGGGGGCAGAAGAGCTTGCCAAGAAAGCCTGGTGACCTGGCTTTAATCTCCACACTCCACTGTGGAAGGAGAGAACCGACTCTCAAAGATGGTCTTCTGATCCTCACACTGGAAGTGTGGCATGCCCATGCCCCACCCCCAATAATAAATTAAAAGATAGGACAAGATGGCTAGATCATTTTGTTACAAAACATGTATTTGTTTGAAATCATATGTCAACAAAATGATGAATCTTTTAAGATAGATGGCCATAAATTTTTCCTCAAGTTGTCTTTTAACAAGGTAAGTCATACCACTGTTTTCTTAGGGTAACTTGGTTGGTGTAAACACAACTTGGCCAATTACAAACTGGTTGAAGTAATTTGACCTTTCTTCACTCTAGGCTCCTCTTTGGCAGAAAACAGGCAGCAGCCATTCCCCAGGATCTCCTTACCAGAAAGACATAAGAAAGCAAGTCTCATCCCAGATCCGTTACACATCACAAGGCTTACCAAACACACATTGACTTCAAAGTGTAAACCTACTTTCCTGTTCTCTAGATGGCTTTCTAGCTCTGTGTATTTGAGGTCTCTGACCTCCAAGTTGCATGAAGTCTTGACAAGATTGCACAGGTGGTGCCAGGCAACCAGCCCAGTGGCTGGAGATGACACTGAAGAATAGCTCTCAAAGCATCATGTGAGGACTGCTGTGGACATTGCTCTGTATAAATAAAATGCTAATTGGCCAGTATCCAGGCAGGAAGTGTAGGTGGAACAAGGAGAGAGGAGAATTCTGGGAAGTGGAAGGCTGAGGCAGAGAGATGCTGCCAGCTGCCGCCATGACAAGCAAGATGTAAGGTACCAGTAAGTCACGAGCCATGTGGCAACTTATAGACTAATAGATATGGGTTAATTTAAGATATAAGAACAGCTAGCAAGAAGCCTGAGCCATTAGGCCACATAGTTTAAATAATATAAGCGTCTGTGTGTTTATTTTATAAGTGGGCTGTTGGACTGCTGGGGCTTGGTGGGACCCGGAGAGAAAACTCTAGCTACAGAGGATAAAGGCTCATTCAATTTTTCCACTCCATGCACTGTAAGGATGTCTTTAAAGTACTCTAGCCAGTCTCTATAGCCTGACAATTTCAAATATCACACATGTGGCCCGCTAATTAGTAAGTCCTTAGATGTTCACTGTTATACTAGACAGAGTAGGCTCATGACTAAGGAAATTGACTACACAGATTAAAATTTAAATTTAGTGGAGTAAATATGCTACCGTTTCTTGACTAAATTAGTAAATTACAGACAGCTCAATCATTCATCCGGTAATTTAACAAATATTTATGGCCCATTTAGGTACTGGAGAGAAAAAGATACAAGTTCCTTCCTGTATAGAATTTACCTTCTAGCACTAACTGAAGATGGGGGGAGGGGAGACATGTGCTTAGATAATGAGATAAAGACCGCTTAGCAGCTTTTGCTTTCATTGATGGTTTGGCCACAATACTGGACTTGCCCTCCTACCGTGAACAACTGTGATGCGCTGTACTTGAAGGCCAAAGACCAGGAACTCTGAGAGAAGAGACACAAACAGTGGACATCTCTTGTCGCCCTACTCTTGTGTCTGAACAAACTTAAGACTGTTGCTCTAAAAAATGACAAAGCCAGGCTGTGTATGCATGGCCTCACCAAGTACCACAACAATAGGACCAAACTGACTGTGCAGTGCATGTGTTCTTTCTGGGGTCAGGACATACCCCCAATCTCATAGTCATTGATACTGTGGAAAGCAGGCAACAAAATCTGCATGGGATTCACAGAGGAAGCCTGGGGCAGGCATGGAATAATAGCAAAGTCCAGGGATCTGGGGAAGAAGATGGATGCCAGGAACAGGAGATGCCAGAGGCAGGTGATGTCAGGTGTCGCTCTGTGCTTGAGGAACAGCAGGAGGTCCGTGAAGACCAGGAGGAGCTCATAAACAGAGCTGTGTTCAAATAAATGAGATCAAACACATGGTAATGAGAAACCACACGGGCTTTATGATGGTGCAGCCAGATTTCACTGTGGGCTATGTCCTGGTCCTGCAGTATATGCTCTAAAACAGGGTTTAACTCTATGGCTTTCAAACCTTGCAGAGCAGAAGCATCAGGATTTTAGTGGATCTGGGTAAAGTGTGTGCTTTGCTAACGAGGTTCCATGCATTTGGAGTGCATGCACTGAGAATCCCTGGGTTGTCTAATTCTGAAAACTGTGAATGAGAGAGATAATATTGTCACCACCATCTGACACACAAGTAGCAAGAAAGGTGAAGGAATGTGGTGACATCTTAATTCCCCACACACTCCTCCAGAGGAGTCTCTGAGGCTGGGCTAGAACTAGGCAACTTGACTCCAGAGTCTGGACCCTGTGCATTTTTTCAGGCAGGGTCTTGCTATGTAGCCCAGGCTGGCCTAGAACTCAGGTTCCTCCTAGTCCACATTCTAGGGCTGGGATTATAGTAGCATCGTTATGCTCAGTGCAGGGTCTGGATTTTAAATGTTCGATCAGACTTGTTGAATAACTAGTTTTACCTGAAAAATTCTATCTAAGACAGTATCTTGCAGACTTATTTCCATCTAATATAATTCTAAAGCTATTAGTCCCCCAAAACAACAAATATTGCATATTAACTGAAATTAATCCATATATTTACACCCAATAATTGGGTACCAAGATGGCTCTGCAGGTAAAGGTACTTGCAGACAAGCCTAATGACCTGAGTTCAATCCCTGGAACCTCCATGGTGGTGGGAGGGAACTACTGCAAATTATCTTCTGGCCTCCACACACATGTACACATACATGTCACATGTACAAAGACACATATACATACACAAACATACATACACACATCATACATGCACACATACATCTCACATCATATGTATAAAGACACAAATACATATGCACATATATAAACCCAAACACACATACACATAAATACACAAAACACAATCACATACCACATATACACATGCAAACACATATACACACATGCATGCACATACACACACACTAGATAAACAAATAAAACAATAATGATAAGTGCCTTTCAATGCAATTATGTTAGATACTACTAAAATGAGTGGGCAAACCTTCTAACCCCTCACATCTTCCTGGAATTTCAAAATAATACCTTGAATGTGGGTTACTGTTTGCACTGAATTTAAATGCTTTAAAAAAAAACTATTTAGTTTTCTTCTGTTGTTTGCTGCAGGACTGAGCAGGTCAAAGCATGTTAAGTAAATCAACAGAGAACATTCTCAAGTTAAATTTAGGTGCATTTAATTTAAGACTCCCCTGGCAGATAGAGCCTGCCAGCCCCACCCACCCGCCCAGGACCTGGGTTGTTATCAGAGATGCCACAGGGCGGCATTGCTTCAAGGCTTTAACTGCAGAGTGAAGAGCAAGCCAATCCATAGTCAAATCAGGTCAGAAAAGGGAGAGCAAAAGAAAATCCAGGCTGTTCTTCAGGAAACCACCTCAGCCTGCTGTGCAGGGTCTCTCACCGCTACAAGCCTAGGTTAAAGATGCTTGTGACCACTTCACAGTGGCAGCTGCTGGTGGGAAAAGGATAGGATTCATTAGCACTGTGTGCTCCTATCTGCTGTTTCTAGCTCAAAAGCCCCGTTCAGAATCTGCTGAGGGGTGATAAGAACATTTACCTGTAGAGGCAGGGCTGGAGCAGACTAGCTCAGTGACAGAGCACCTGTGTAGCAGTCATGGGGCCAGCCCTGGGCACAGCCTCCAGCACTAAAACCAAACAGCACAGTCTTTGGGTACAGCCCAGGCCAGCTCTCAGTAGCCTGGTGCTGCTGGTGTTTGGGGACTGTGTCTCCCTGCAGCATGGGGACTGGCTCCTGGTCTCATCTGTCCTCCACCCCAGCTGTAATGATGAGGACTGTTTCCAGACTTTGCAAATGGCCCTTGGGGACAGCAGCTGCCTCCATTTGAGAACTACTGGCTTAGATCAATTTTACTAGTTCTCTCTTTTATGAATCATTGCCACTAAGAACATTATCATGCTTTAAAGTCTGAGAAAATAATGACCAAGGAAAACTTTTGATTTTTTTAAAATTTCTTCTATCTAAATGAAGCAACTTCAAATCACAATAGGTAACTTCACTTACCTGCTGGCTCTAGCCCTCAAAGTTGGAAAGATTATTATAGCTTTGTTTAATCTCACATAATAATATATTTGGCCCACTCCTGAAAAGAAGAAAAAGAAAAGGGCAGCTAAAAATTATCTGAAGAGCAAAATAGTACTACTGGTCATGTTGGCCAATCAATGCCCATCATTCCAGGTACTCAGAAAGCCGAGGCAAAAAGATCCTGAGTTTTATGTCAGCCTGAGCAACTTAGCCAGAAATTTATTTATTTTTATTTTTAAATGTGTGTGTGTGTGTGTGTGTGTGTGTGTGTGTGTGTGTGTGTATGTGTGTGTCTATGTGGGTATATGTCACTTGTATTCCGGTGCCCTCAGAGCCCAGAACCAGTCATCAGCTCCCCAGAGCTGGAGTTACAAGAGCACAATGTGGGTGCTAGAAAGCAAACTCAGCTCCTCTGCAAGGGCAGGCAGCCCTTTTCAACATAGAGCTATTGCTCCATCCCCCCCCCCAATAAAATTTTAGACAGGGATGGGGTGAGGATGGAGCTCAGAGTCAGAGCACTTGTCTAGCATCTGGAAGACACTGTGTTCATCCCCAACTGCTGCAAGCATCAACAAACAAGAACATAAACAAAGAAAGGGAAGCGGTGAGATATAACACAGATTCTCCTTGCTGGCTCTGCTAAGACAGGGCACAGTAACTAGGCAACCAGGCATCATGGACCACAACCACTGAATGTTCTTTGGAGTTCCCAGTGGTCAGTTTACACCAGCAGCCCAGGTATCGTGTTTGCTGGGTTTTGCTTTACTTTGAGCAAATAAAAGCAGTTTACCCATTAAAAGGCAGCCATGTAAAGACTGGACTCCACAGTACAATAGGATCATTGAACTGAATTGTGTTGAGAGAGTCCACAGAGCTACAAAACCACTCGAAGCTGTCTATGGAGGATCAGTACCTGGGAGAGAAAAGCAGATCTGTATTTAAAAAAAAAAAAAAAAAAAAAGTGGAATGTACCTAACTTGTGGGACCTTGTGGGCATTTTGTTGAGGACAGGAAAGGCATATTTCTGTGTTTGTATTATTTGATATTCTAAATGAATCCAGCAGTTACCAGTGCTTAGAAACAGATAAACAACATGCTTCTACAAGTACCCCAGAAAAGTACAACACACTGTGAAGTGTTGCAAGGCACCTTGCTGGATGTGAGGGCTAGAAAGCTCTGCAGAGGACTCAGTTGCTGTTGGGAAAGAAGGCAACAGTTCTGAGCACTCTGTCCTCAACCCTGGTGTTTTCATATGGAGTTTTGGCAGAGCAATAGTGTATGACAAACTTCCAGCAGGTCAGGCATGCTGACCACAGAGGGTCTCTATTAGCCATAACATACTAATGAAGTTCGAGTGCTTATCTAGCATGCCTAATGTCCCGTGTTCCACCCCCAGAACCTCATAAACTCACTGTGGTGGCATGTGCCTATTAACTGCAGCATTTGAGTGGTAGAAGCAAGAAAAACAGATGTTCAAAGTCATCCCCTTAACTACAAAGCAAGTTTGGGGCTAGACTGGGTTACATGAGATCCTACCCCAAACAAAACCAAACAGAAAACACTTTAAAGGATCCTTTTATACCCAGATCAACAGACTTAGATTTGTAGTTGTTGTGTAAGGGACAAGAAACCTAACCCAGGGAACAATTCTACACAGTTTTGACATGGATCTCATAATGCTCTAGAGTAGAACAGGTATCTATAGAAAAGCAGAATAACAACTCCGACATTTGCCAGTTGTGACCTTCTAGTGTCACTATCATCACCACCTGCATCACCTCCTCCATCACCACCATCACCACCTCCATCACCACCATCACCACCTCCACCACCACCTCCATCACCACCTGCATCACCACCTCCATCACCACCATCACCTCCTCCATCACCACCATCACCTCCTCCATCACCACCATCACCACCTCCACCACCACCTCCATCACCACCTCCATCACCACCATCACCTCCTCCATCACAAACCATCACCTCCTCCATCACTACCTGCATCACCCCTCCATCACCACCATCACCTTCTCTATCACCTTCTCCATCACCCCCTCCATCACCTCCTCCATCACCTCCTCTATCACCACCTCCATCACCACCTGCATCACCCCCTCCATCACCACCATCACCTCCCCCATCACCACCATCACCTCCTCCATCACCACCTGCATCACCCCCTCCATCACCACCATCACCTCCTCCATCACCCCCTCCATCACCCCCTCCATCACCTCCTCCATCACCTCCTCTATCACCACCTCCATCACCACCTCCATCACCACCTGTATCACCCCCTCCACCACCACCTGCATCACCACCTCCATCACCACCTGCATCACCACCATCACCTCCTCCATCACCACCTCCACCACCATCTGCATCACCACCTCCATCACCACCTCCACCACCACCTCCACCACCACCTCCATCACCACCTGCATCACCACCTGCATCACCACCTCCATCACCACCATCACCTCCTCCATCACCACCATCACCTCCTCCATCACCACCATCACCTCCTCCATCACCACCTCCATCACCACCTGCATCACCACCTCCATCACCACCATCACCTCCTCCATCACCACCATCACCTCCTCCATCACCACCATCACCTCCTCCATCACCACCTGCATCACCCCCTCCATCACCACCATCACCTCCTCCATCACCCCCTCCATCACCTCCTCCATCACCACCTCCATCACCACCTCCACCACCACCTGCATCACCACCTCCATCACCACCTGCATCACCACCATCACCACCTCCATCACCACCTCCATCACCACCTCCATCACCACCTCCATCACCACCTCCATCACCACCTCCATCACCACCTCCATCACCACCTCCATCACCACCTGCATCACCACTGTCACTACCATCTTCGCTCTGCTTAGATAAGATTAGGAAAGTGTTTGCTTATTACTAAGGATGATTTGAACTATCATAATGATAACAAATCCTGACATTGTGGAGGTGACTTCTGCTTCTTATTTTGAAGCACTGACCCATTTTGTAGCAGACTGAGTCAACTCATGTCCTACTTTTGATGGTGAAAATGCATGACTAAGGAACCTGAGCGAATTTCTCTCTCCTTTAGCGTCTTAGTGTGAAAGTGGCAGGATAAGAAATGTCTCGGATTCCTAGGCCACTCACTAGCCTAGCTTTCTTGGGGGCTCTGCTCTCAGACTCCCTTCCAGAGTCACCTGTGCAGAGGTGAGTGGCTTTCGAAGTGCTGGTGGTAAGAAATGGTATCCTGAAGAGGAGGTCTGATCTGGGGAAACAGAGTCATGGATTGCCTCTTGAGAATATTTCATTTTCTTTTCTTTGTTTCTTTTTGTATAAATATTGAGAATTGCGTGTGGGGGGGTGTGTATTGCATATACCTGAATGTGTGGTTGTACATTTCCACATATGTGTATTCAGAGGCCAGAAGAAGATGTGTGATGTCTTCCTCTACAGCTTTTTGCCTTATTCCTTTGAGACAGGGTTTCTCACTGAACCAGAAACTCACTATTTTGACTAAGCTTTCCTGATAGCAAGCTCCCAGGACCTCCCTGTCTTCAGCCCCCAGTGCTGGCATTACAGGTACACACAGCTAGGCTCAACTTTTTACCTGGGTGCTTAGGGGTTTGGGTTTAGTGCTCCATGGTCACACAACAAGCCCTCTTACCTACTGAACTATCTGCCCAGCACATCCTCTTAGCAATATTTTTTTTCTATGTATGTATAAAAGTAGAGTGTGATGGCCTGTTGGATAAGTCACTGTGTGGAATGTCCAAAGAGTGACAGGTACCTATCCCACCCACCCCTGAAGACCGACTGTCAGCAGCATCAGCTAGATGAGAAGGGTTCTTAAAACACAAATCTTCAAACTGATGATGAATGTGTCCTTGATCTAGTATACACTTACACTGCACTAGATTCCCTGATACCCCTTGCCTGTGTGTGGGACTTTAATTCCATCATTCTCTCTTGGCAGAATAGTCTGGAGTTTGCCTGTGACAGGCACTGTTTCAAAATCCCAAGGATTGGAAGAATGGGCACAGCAGCCGAATAATCACAGAACAGATCTATGAAATGATTACAAAACAAACAAATCTACACATCAAAGCGACGGAGAAGATTAAACCTTAAACGAGCTAGCTACCCAGCAAGAGCGAATTTCAGAATCCCTAAATGCTACTTAACTTTGATGAAAATGAGCATTGGTTAAATCTCTGCAGTCCTGAGAGATTCTTTGTGCTGTTGTGGTAACACGATTTAATTCTACCCCACAGGTACCCTTGATTCTTTGCAGCAGTGTGGGAGTATCATGAATCACGTTGAACATTTCTAGAAGAGCTTTCCAGAAATTCCTAAGGAAGCAAGATGAGGCTTACTGGAGCTTTCCAGTAAAATACTTCATAATCTCTAAAAAGCACGTTCTTTGACACTGATACAGTGATGTCGAGAATGAAGAATGGTATTTCCATCAGCTCTGTGCGTGAGTGTGCTTCCTTCCACGTTGTCATTTGGAAATCATGTACTTTAAAAAGAGGAGGGAAATATTCAGATTTTTAGTGTTCAATTCTTATGGACGTTCCTCTTTGTACACATGGCATGCACACACGTGCACGTGCGCGCACACACACACACACACACACACACACACACACACACACACACACACTACTTTCTCAAATTCACATTGACTAAAACAAGCACGTCCAGGATCATGTCTATTATCATAATTTTTACTTTGTGGAGATCACAAAGTCCCAGAAGGGTGACCCACCTGTCTCACTGACACAGCAAGTCTTCAGTGGATGTCCTAACCCATCCCAAGCTTCTTGCAAACAAGGGAAACCTGCCAAAGAGGTTGAGCTGAGTCCTCTCCCAGAGAGGCTGATAAGGGTACCAGTTTCCCAGCTCCCCATTGTCCTCAGTCTCCTGAGGGTCTCAGGTTAGCTCTTTGCCACCAAGACAAAATTTCTTGAATTTCAAAGACACCAACAGGTGGTGACAACGTTAATGGATGCTAATGGGCGTGACCTGGACTGATTACATCTGGCTCTCTGGCTCATTGGCTCCTGCAGATACAGTAAGAAAGATCTTGGAGAGACAGTCATTTCTACCTTCCGTGCATCTCTCTCCAGGTCCCTTTTCAGCATCTTTGCTTCCTCTAACACAGTGTCCCTTTCATTAAGGAAACTGTTTTCTGGTTTTCCACTTCTAGATACCTCGTACGAACCTGGTTCTCCCTAACTACCTGGGTACTTGTTCCTTTATCCTCTAACAATGTAATCTGCTCCCTTAGTTGCCATAATTCTTCCTGTAGTGAAGACAGGGCTTTCTCCTCCTTCTCCAGAGATATTCTTAAATGCTGGTTTTCTGCAGCAAGGTTCTTTTTCTGAGTTCCAGAGGTAATCTGCTCTGCTTCAGTAACAGCCCAACACCTCTCGAGGTTTTCTGTCAATGACCTGAAATCTAGAAAAGACTTCTGTTCCTGCTGGCATGGCAAGAGGTATCCTTCACATCATTCCGCTCATCTTTGCGGATCTTTCTGACTAACTGCTGACACTTCTGAATCTGAATTGTGCCACAGAAATAACCAAATCCCCTGCTGACAGCAACCACCAAGGCCAGGATAACACACTTGTTGAGACCACCACTGAAGTGTCCTTTACTCTGATCCTTGGAGGGTTCCTCTTCCGGTTCAGCAAGTGGTGACTCCTCAGACTCCGAGATAGAAATGGTCTTCTTCCTGTTGCAGAGGCATCTCAGGGCAGGGCTGGGGAGATAAAAAGTTCTACCATGCACCTTTGAGGCAGGGGCTTCCCAAGGCAGCCATTCCTTACAACTAAGCAAGTTCCCCAGCCCTCCAGAGAACAGGTGGATTTCCAGCAATCTGCCTGTTTGCTCTGATTCCTTGCTGGTATCAATGAACTCATGCCATTCCTCCAGATCATCCCCATCCTCCCAGGCCAGCCCCTCATCTGAAGCTGGTGAACCAACCAACCGCAGCAGGGTAGGGAGGCATGTTTCCCACGTGGTGTCAATCATCACATTTTTACCATTTGAAACTTGAGTTACTCAGTGAGGTTTAATGTTTTCATGTATCCATTCAGGCTTTCTTTGAAAACTCTGAGGATCAGCATACATGGGGCCAGTTCTGTACCAGCCAAGAAACCATTTTGCTTCCTCTGTGTTTCTAAACCATTCTGTTTAGCTCTGACAGTGCGGCTTCACTCTATTTAGATGGATTTGGGCTCTGGAACTTTTCCATTCTCCACATAAAGCACTTGGGAGTGCTGAGGTGTTCTTTTGTTTTGTTTGCTTGCTTTGTTTTGTTTTTCTCCTTCCTTTTTTCTTATCTAGTCTCAGTAACTTATTTGGTCTATACTTAAAAATATTTACTGGCAAGCCTATATTTAAGACCTCTTCCCTCCTTCAATAAACAACATTCAAAAAAAAAAAAAAAAAAAAAAGAGGGGATCAAGATCATGATGGGGAAACCCACAGAGACAGTTGACCGGTGCTAGTTGGAGCTCACTGACTCTGGACTGACAGTTTGGGAACCTGCATGGGACCGAACTAGGCTCTCTGAATGTGGGTGACAGTTGTGTGGCTTGATCTGTTTGTGGGGTCCCTGGCAGCAGGACCAGGACTTATCCCAGGTGCATGAACTGGCTTTTTGGAGCCCATTCCCTGTGGTGGGATACCTTGCTCAGCCTTGATACAATGAGGAGGGGCTAGGATTTCCTTCAACTTGGTATGCCAGACTTTGTTGACTACCATGGGAGGCCTTACCCACTCTGAGGAGTGGATGGGGGTAGAGTGGGAGGGAGATGAGGAGGTGGGAGAAGGGGAGGGAGGGGGAACTGGGGTTGGTATGTAAAATGGAGAAAAATTTAATAAATAAAAAAGATACAAAATCTAACAACAACAAAATATTTACTGGCTAAGAATTAAGGCCAGCATTTGAGAAGTGGGGCCTCCTAAAACTTAAGCGCTTCTGCACAGATAAACAATCCAGTGAGGAGGAAGCCCACAGCATGGGGAAGAATCTCTACTAGTTATACATCTGACAAAGGAGAATATCCAGAATATAGAAAGAATTCAAAAAACAAAACCTGACTCATTCTAAAAATGGGCTATGGATCTGAACAAAGAGTTCTTAAAAGAAGATATAAAAGTAGCTAAGAAATATCTCAAAAATATTCACTGGTCGGTGGTGGTGCATGGCTATAATCTCAGCACTTGGGAGGCAGAGGCAGGTGGATCTCTATGAGTTCAAGACCAGCCTGGTTTACAAAGTGAGTTCCAGGACAGCCACGCAGTTACACAGAGAAATCCTGTCTCAAGAAACTTAAAAAAAAAAAATTGTCCCTAGCAATTAGGAAAATGCAAATTAAACCAACTTTGCAATTTCATATTACACCAAGTCATACTGGCAAAGATAAACAAAACAACCAACAAATTCTGGAGGGGATATGGGGAAAAGGGAACTGTTGGTGACCTTTGCAAACTGGTCCAGCCACTCTGGAAATCAGTGTGGAGAACCCTCTAAAACCTAAAAATAAATCTACCATATGACCTTATACCAAGTCCTCTTAGCATATGCCCAAAGGACTCCACACCCCTACTCCACAGATACTTGCTCAACCATGTCCATTGATGCTCTATTCATAATAGCTAGATGTGAGTAAAACAAAACAACCTAAATGAATGGACAATTAAAATGTGGCACGTATACACCATGGGATATTGTAAAGAAAAATGAAATGATGAAATTCGCAGATAAATGGATGAAACTAGAAATGATCTTGTTGAGTGAAGTAACCCAGATCCAGAGAGACACACATTGCATGTTCTCTCCCATCTGTGGCTCCTAGCTCCAAATCTTCAGATGTGAGTACAAAACCTGGAATAAACACTGAAGCTAGAAAAGTGAAAAGGAACCATGATCTGGGAGCAATGGATAAGAGAGTAGCAGGATACAAGTAATCTGATGGGGAAATGGGAAAAACAGGGATGTGCTTAGTTGGGAGGGGGTAGGTCAATATAGAAGAGGGAGGAGAGGAGCAAAATAGCAGTAAAGATGTCTGAACAAGCCATAAAGAATAGCACACATAAGTCTATGTATATACTTATACACATAGAATTGAAATGAACATTTCCCATCTGGGCAGGCAATGATCCTCCCAAGAGCCATAGACTACCTAAAACCAAAAACAAAACCCCCAAAACTCAATACCACTGTCTTAGGGTTTCTTTGCTCTGAAAAGACACCATGATCACAGCAACTCTTATGAGGAAAACGTTTAATTGAGGGGGCTCACTTACAGATTCAGAGGTTCAGTCCATTACCATCATGTCAGGGAGCATGGCAGCACACAAGCAGATGTGGTGCTGGAGAAGTAGCTAAGAGTATTGCATCTTGCAGGCACCAGGAAGTTGATTGACTCACTGGGTGGTATTCTGAGCATAGGAAACCTCCAAGCCTACCCACAGTAACACATTTCCTTCAAAAAGGCCACACCTACTGCAACAAAACCACACCTGCTAATAGTGCCACTCCCTATGAGATTATGGGGACCAATTACATTCAAACTAGAACGACCATGAATAAAAAAATCTCTTTATGAGTTGTTGGTCAAGGGAATCCAAGAGACTGCCACAACACTATAGGTGACTGATGCTGCCCCAGATTACCTCCCAGAAGTTGAAACTGTAGTTGCTGAAGACACCGTACACTTGGGACATGGGATCCAGAGGATCCAAGCTGGATCTGACCTGAAAGCCCTCCCAGAAGGCACTGTGCAAGCTTCCCAGGGAGGGAAGCAACCAATAGTCCTACCCAGCTATGATGCCTACCAACTACAACCATCACCATGGCATAATAGCCCTAAGGGTACAGTAGTCACATGCATACCTTGGTGGCAACCACAGCTCTCTAATTTGACTTCAAGATCATCAGCAGAAGGGAAATTATGCTTGGCACTGGAAATCTAGCCGATTCCTCAGGGTGAGTGAGGTCATGAGTTCTACTGGAGAACCTACAACCGATACCTCACCAAATCAGCGTAATTCCTAACTACATGTAAACTGCCCTTATGCCCACAGACAAGTGGAGTAGTTCTCAACCCTCAGCAAAAGAAACTTCTCTTTGTATCAGATGGAGACTATTACAGGAAACCACAACCAATCAGAATGCAGAGAACAAGGGACCACATGTGGTGCCCGGCTCCAACTGACCCTTTTACAGCACAGCTTTGGGCCTAAGGCTCTGTCTGGGTCCATTGAGGAAAAGGAGGAAGAAAGGTTGTTAGGGTCAGAGGGACAGGATGTGTGCTGTGAGAGTGTGTCTCTTAGAAACATCAGGGAAGCTATACCCACGAAATCTCACCAACATGGCTGCCTCCACAAGACCTGAACCACGACGATAATAACAGACATGCTAACATGGAAGGGGGTATCTCACAGGGTCCCACCCCTAGACAAAGAACTCCAGGCAACTGAGGAATGCTGGGAGTGGGAGAAACAGCCTTCCCCAGGGCAGAGCCCCCCAAGTGCTTATCTAATCTAATACCAAGTGTTCAGCCCCGCAATCATATGCATTCAAGTAACATGTACAGGCTGAGAAGACTATCCATATATTTAAGAATATACGTGTACGACAGTTAAAGAAAAAGGGGCCACGGATTTGAGGGAAGGTAGAAGAGAAGAGTTGGAGAGAAGGACATGAAAGGGAGATGATGAAATTGTACACTATTCCCAAACAAGGTGGGTACTATGCAAAGGACGCATGGGTTCTCAGAGCTCTCAAGCCACAGGTTTCATAAACCTAGTAGGGAAGTAGACTATGGAGAGGTACAAGCAGCGTCATCAACGAAAATGACATCAAACACTGCCCCACCCCGCACTGGTAACCTGTGCGCTGATCTGGGCCGGGCGTTCGCATGTTCCTGGCCTCTTCTCCAAAGTACTGGCAATCAGAAGAAGCAAACTGACTTTATCTGAAGTAGAGTGACGTAACAGACTGCAGAGGAAGACATTGTGTAGGCCGATGGCGGCCACGTGAGTGAGGATATTCAAGAGCCTGGATTACCACCCTGGCTTCCTTTTATAAAGTTCAGGAAAAGGAGGAGATGGAAGTTTAGGTGGGCATAGTTCAGGTGGTTCTTTATTTTGATTGACAGACTAGGTTGTATAATCGTTTTTCCAACTGTGCATGTCACTTCCCATGTTTCTGATTTGAATCATATGCTCACCCAGTTACGCACAGGCATATGGCAGTAAGAGAATCACCCTAAAAGGTTACCGAGAAGACACAGTTCTTGACTTTCTAAGCATGCACTCCAAACTGGTTCATCTCAGATTGACCTTTCTAGTCTTCATAACAGTACGTATTGGGAATACATTTGAATAGAAAATTTCTAAACCTGATCGCTACAAAGAGCAGGGAAACGGATTCCATTGTTCAGAGATGATAGTATGTGTAGCCTAATACAGCTAGGGAGAGTGAGGGGTTCTGAGGTTGCTAGGTGAATTGTTTGGAGAGGCATGTGTGTGCATAATCATTGCAGGTGAAGGTGCTGGACTGGTCAATACATGATCACAAGGGGATGTGGTCCCAGACACTAACCTAGCTGCTCTGCTTGCCTCCTCCATGCTGAGGATTGAACCCAGGGCCTCATACCCAGCTAGGTAAGCTAGGCAATGCTCTTCTACAAAGCTGCATCTTCTGCCTCTTTTTCCCTGTTTTTAATTTTGGCTTTTTTCTTTCTTTCTTTCTTTCTTTCTTTCTTTCTTTCTTTCTTTCTTTCTTTCTTTCTTTCTTTTTTTTGACAGGGTCATGCTAAGTTGCCTGGGCTGGCCTTGAATGCATAATCCTCCTGCCTCAGCATCTACAGTATCTGGGATGTTCTTGTAACACCAGGCCCAGGTTAAGCATTTATAGTCTTAAATGTAATATTAGGACATATTAAAAAAAATCAAAATAGCTGAGTGGTGGTGGTGTACACCTTTAATCCCAGCACTTGGGAGGTAGAGGCAGGTGGATCTCTGTGAGTTCGAGGCCAGCCTGGTCTACAAAGCAAGTTCCAGGACAGCCAGGACTGTTACACAGAGGAAAGCCTGTCTCAAACAAACAAACAAACAAATAAATAAGTAAGTAAGTAAATAACAAAATCAAAATGTTTGCTGAGGTAAAGCATCAGCAGAGTGGATGCTGGTTGATGGGATAGTGTGTTGATATACAACAAGCTCTTCAAGCTGAGGGTGATGACATGTGACTGCAACCCTGGCACTCAGGGGGCTGAGTCAGAAAGGTCACGAGTTTGAGGCCAGTCCGCAAACAACTAGAGTCTTTCTAAAAACAAAATAAACGAAGCCAGCAAAACCCCCAGAGGATTTCTAAAGCAAATCTGAGACAGACTTTCCTCATCTGGGTGCGCACTCTGAAGCCCCACCCAGGATGCATTCCACAGTCTAATACTTCTAAGCAATAGCAACAGTAGTAATTTGTATCTGAATTATTGTGATGTGCTGAAATTCCTCTCTGGGAAACAGAGGCAGAGGTAGGGTGGGTATAGAAAACACAGATCCAGTAAATTGGGAGGCTCTAATTGAATCCTGAACCTATCAAATGGGGAAGTCACTGAGTGTCACACCCCTCTTCTCTATTTGGGAATCTCTAAGGATATAGGGCAGGCATTGAGTGAACTTTAAGAACAGAGGGAATGAGAAAGCGTTAGCAAATAGCAAGTCTGAGGCCTTCCAAATGGATTATCTGTTAGCCAAATCCATTCAACTGGCAAAGCAGAAAGTGTCAAGAAAAGGCAACTCATGCTGGAAGTGGCACAGATGGGCACTGAATGCCAAGGTCAAGTCATCTCTTTCCGGAGCACTGACCTCAGGCACCAAGGACACCCACACCAGAAATCCTGGTGCTGCTCTAGGAGCAATATTTCTGTGATATGCTTTTTGCACCACCTGCTGGCAAATAATTGTGATCCTAGCTCGCACAGAAGGGAGGATGTTGGCAAGCCATATCTAGGGAGATGGGAATCCTGCTAATGGAGAACGTGGAGCAATGGCTCCTCAACAATGCCTGGCTCTTTGTTACCCCTTGCTAGTATGTTTTCTGTAGTGCCTGGTGACCTGGAAACTGTCACAACAGTGTGAGGAGATCACTCCACAGTGTGAGGAGATCATTCTGGTGGAAGTCCTTAGGAAAGGCGACTTTATTTTCAGTGGCTTGGAGAGCATCTACAGAGAATCCACAGAACATGGTGCTTTTTGATAAGTGCAAAGTATACTATTCATGCATTTGTTTATCATAGGGGACTGTTCTAGATTTCTCTTGACATAATAACAGTTTTGGGACAATCAAAGTATTTTTGCTCAATCCTGTGTCTTTCAAGTGGCTTTTCTAGGTGAAGTTTCAGAGTGCCTACTGATACCCTTGTTTTTCCTGAAAGTATGAAAAGTCTGAGTTAAATTCCCAGGGGGTTGGGATAAGAACATAGCTCAGTGGTAGAGCACCACTGCCTGGTCTGCACTGGGCTCTGGTTCTATCCATAGCACAACTTGGACATAAATAACAGTGGTTATTATGTCCAACAAAATACAATTCACAGAGATGTGACCAATCTCTACCCTTGGATGGTCTACAGCTAGAGCCTCAGGCTGGGGTCTGAGCAGTCACAGAGCACAGTCCTTTCTCCTTTTTCTGTTTATTTGTTTGTTTGTTTGTTTGTTTGTTTGTTTTTGAGACAAAGTTTCACATATTCCACAATGGACTTGAATTCACTATGTAGTTGAGCATGACTTTCAACTTATGGTCTTCCTGCTTCCACATCTCAAGTGTTAGGGTTATAAGCATGTGTCCTCATGCTTTCCTGGTTTATAGGCTGCTGAGAACCAAATACAAGGCTCTGCGCATGCTAGGCAGTCACTCTACCAACCAAGATAGATCCTGTGTCCCTTTCTTCATGTACACTTTTCATTTTATATGAAGAAATGACTTGTGAGTAAACATGATGGAACCCAAGTACCTTTTAAAAATTGATACATTATGAAGAAAAAAATGGGAAAAAGAAAATAGGTGCTCAAGTAGGAGAAGAGCTCAATACAGAAGGATGAGAGGGGGGAGGAATAAATAATACCAAAGATGTTTGAAAAGCCAAAGGAATCGTCAGTTTATGTTTCCCTTAAATGACGTATAATATAAGTGTATATTGCTGTGGGGTGTTCTGTATGTTAAATGTGTTGCTCTGATTGGTTAATAAATAAAAAACTGATTGACCAGTAGCCAGGCAGGAAGTATAGGTGGAACAAGGAGAGAGGAGAATTCTTGGAAGTGGAAGGCTGAGTCAGAGAGACCCTGCCAGCCGCCGCCATGACAAGCGAGATGTAAGGTACCCACGAGCCATGTGGCAACTTACAGATTAATAGAAATGGGTTGATTTAAGATATAAGAACAGCTAGCTAGAAGCCTGCCATGGCCATACAGTTTATAAATAATATAAGCATCTGTGTGTTTATTTTATAAGTGAGATGTCAGACAGCTAGGGCTTGGCAGGACCCTAAGAGAAAACTCCACCTACATATATGTATACAGATTAGATAAAGTTATGCCACTTGGGGTGATAATGTTCCCCAAAGTTCTAGACTGTGTACCAGAAATCCCAGTGATAGGCCTGAAAAACCTTTCAAGTTGTTCAATTGTGGAAATTCAAGAGACTCCAAAATCAATACAGGCCATCAAGACAAGTCTCTATTGCTGAAAATATCATGCACTTGAGACACAGGATTCAGAGGATCCAAGCTGGATCTGACCTGAAAGCCTCCTCCATGAGGACTTGTACCTATAGTCTAAGAAGATGCTATGCAAGCTTCCAAGGGAGGATAGCAATCAACAGTCCTATCCAGTGGTGACACCAGCATGGCAAGATATCTATAAAGGTGTAATAGTGGTACTCATATCTTGGTGGTAACCAATGGATGTCTAATTGGACTTAGGCTCATTTAACATGAGGGAGATCATGGCTGGTACTGGAAACCTAGCCAACTAGCCATAACTTGTGAGCTCAGTGTGACATCATAGTGAGAACCTACTATGGCCACTTTCCTAAAGCAGCATAATTGTGAACTCCATTCTAAATACTTATTCTTTATACCCACAGGTAAGTGTAGCTCTCACACCTTACCAAAGAAACTTGTCTTTGGAGCAGATGAAGAGAATTACAGAAACCATATTAATCAAGACAAGAAGAGCAACTGGTCATGGGCTGCCCAGCCCCAGTTGATACATCTACAACATAACAACCTACATAAAGTTCAGCAAACATGATGGGAGAGGAGTTGGAAAGACTGTAAGAGCTACTTCTACTCCACTGCCCTCCACTCAAATTAAATGCAACAGTTACTGAAGAGTCTCTGTAAAAAGTACCCATCCTGGGAAGACACGAGATATATACACGAAGAGGTAGGTTCTACTTTCAAGGCTCTTGGTCCTTATCTGGTCAAGGAGACATGTGTAGTTAGAGTTTTCCTGCCTGGCCCACAGTCAGGACAAATCTCTCTCACCCGCCAGGCCCATAGACGCTCAGAACTAAGTAAACACACAGAAACTTGTAGTGCTTACAAACTGTATGGCCGTGGCAGGCTTCTTGTCATCTACTTCTTCTATCTTAAATTAACCCATTTCTGTTAGTCTATACTTTGCCACATGGCTTGTGGCTTACCAGTGTCTTTACATGTTGCTTCTCATCGCAGCGGCTGGCACTGCCTCAGCCTTCCACTTCCCAGAATTCTCTTCTCTTTTGTCCCACCTATACTTCCTGCCTGGCCACTGGCCAAACAGCATTTTATTTATACAGAGCGATATCCACAGCAGACATGCATCCTGGGGCACAAGGCATCCTTCTTATAGGAGTGCTTCCCTCAGAAACCATGGAAAGGACTCCTGCTGCTAAGCAAGTGAGAGAAGAGCTGAGGCAAAGAACCGAATAGAACCGCTCAAGAGGAGACGCGTACCTTGAACCCTCATTCTTTTAAACCAAATCCCTGTCTCCTCCTCCTCCTCCTCCTCCTCCTTCTTCAATTCCTCTGTTTATGTCATTCTCATTTCCTGAATACAGTCAGGGTGCCTTAACAAGAGGACCAAAGCAAGAAAGCAGTGTCTTGTCCTTTGTCAAGATCAGCTCAACTGTTCTTCCAGCAGGAACTGTGACTGGTAGGCACTGCTCTGCATGGACTTTGAATGTGGATGTTGCCTCCATTGGGAAGAACAACAGACCTCTGCTTGTCATTTTTAAGTGGCACCTGGGAGGCTGGCATTGCTCTTGAGTTGCATTAAATGGCTCCAATGGAGCCACTGTCAGACTGTGTCCTGGAAGCTCCTCAGAGAACAAGGGCCACATTCTGGGCTCGGTGGTACCATCATGTCAAGCAGGCCTTTTTACGTTTTTGTTTTTCAGATCTACCCATGAGACCAACGTGCCAATGGATACTGGGGACAGCTAATGGGATGTAAGTTAGCCTCGGTAGATAGAGCTTCCTTCAGGAATGTGGCTTTGGGTCCATGGCAATTCTGCCTTGAGGGAAGTCATGCACACTTGATGCCTCTGAAAACAAAGATCCTGATATGAAAGTTGACAGTATTTGAAATCCCTTAACAAACCTGAAAGGTACAACGCGGCTGAAAATCTCAATTGTTTTCTGACATACAAGGTGAGGAAATGCATGGAATCTATTTTCTCTGAAAATTAAAATTTTATATTTCTGGCCAACTGGAAACTTTGTGATCAAATAAAATCTTAATTGCTTTTTAAGTGAATGAAAAAATTTGAGGAAAACCATATAAGATAATCCTATGCTTTTCAAAATATGTACATTCTGAATAGTTATGATCAAGAAAAAGTAAGTATACATCCAGCTGACTGACACATTCACAGGAGAATGAGATGGGGAACTTGGATGACCTGTTAGCAACTCTTTGTCCCAGGGCTACCACTGGCCATTTAGTCAGGGTTAGGTAGAATGTGGTTCCACCTGGCATGTTTTTCCCTCTAAAAGACATTTCTTATCTAATGAATACTTGGCTTCTCATTTTACTTTTGACATTTAAAAAAATGGCATTCCTTCCTTCTCTGGGTTTGGGTCTGGTTGGCTTCCAGAAATGCATTCTTGCTCCCTCCTACCACCAGCTGCAAAGCTGGGAACAGGGAAAGCTAGCCTTTGCTGCATCCTACCAATGGGGTCAGAGGCTTTAGGTGTCTGCCACAACACCATGCGGCCTTTCCCAGGAAGCAGCCCCTGGGGGGAGAACACCTGGAGGGGTCCTGCCTGTGGGAGCACACCTGGCACCTGGTGACATTCTACAAGCCTGAGATGACATTCACAGCTGCCTGAGATCTTTGCCTCCAGCTCTGCTCTGACCTATTTGCTACAGTATTCCATGACAAAGGCCCTGGTTTGTGTTTTGCAGCCTGTGATATCAGAATCCAGGAACTGATCATAAACATTTGACTTTTCATGCTTATAATTTAAAAGACAAAAAAAAAAAAAGTTTTAGGAATCATGGCAGCACGTGGTACATTGATGCTATCACTGCGGTTTTAATAATGTTATTAAGAAATAAGGCAGCCGTCTGTAATTGTTTAAATGTAAGACAACTTTCTTCCAAACTCAAAGCAATATAATTTTTCCTACAATCTTCAAGCAACTTCATGAAAGCAGAGATTGGTCTTTTTGGTAAAGGTAATACACTAAAATGTACATTTATTTCACTTGCTCTTTCCAGCTCTTATGGCTAGTCCACCAGCCAAGAACAGAAACTTCACAGCCGTGTAAGATCATGTAAGTACCAGTAAGAAACCTACCTGATCACTGGTAAGGGCTTCCAACTTTTTGTTATATTTTATGATTGTTGTTTTCAGACAGGCTTCTTCTAGGTAGCCCAGGCTAGCCTCTGAGTCATTGTGATTCAAAGTTGTTCCTTGACTACAGAATGCTCCAGGGGTGTGTTCCCTGCTTCAGCCCTAGAAGCAGTTATTTCTACTTCTCTCTCACTACAGTGGATTTTAGTCTGCTAGTGAGGGAGTTGCTCTTATCTAGTCCTTCTTGGCAGGTGGTCACTGTCTTTGCAGTGTTTAGAGTTTCAAAATTATTTAAATTGCCCTTACATAAGACCTTCAATACAATATTAGCCATACATACACAGTTCTGGTTGGCCCGGAACTCTCTGTGTAGACCAAGCTGGCCTCAACATGACAGGCTTTTTATTTTCATTTGGAGGAAAATAACACAGACACCTGAATCTATGCTGATCTAGGAATCTTGAAGGGTGTGGGGAGCCTAGTATGCTATGACTCCCCATAGTTTTGTAACCTAAAATGGCTTGTGTTTTGACTATGTGAAAGCTGAGATGCTTAATTACGCAAATGTTTTTAGTGTTTTGTTTTGTTTTAGTGTATGTGTGGTGTGTGCCCAATGACATCTATTATTATTATTATTATTATTATTATTATTATTATTATTACTTTGAGGTTTTTTTCATTTTTGTTTTTGAGGCAGAGTTTCTCTGTTGCCCACACTGTCTTAGAACTCACTTTGTAGACCAGGCTGGCCTCAAACTCACAGATCTGCCTGCCTCTGTTTCCTAAGTGCTAAGATTAAAGACGTGTGCCATCACCATCCAACATCTCTTTCTTATATGTACACATATACATATACATGCACCTATGGACCTTTCCATTTCACTTCAGAAGCAGCCTAAATCAACAGCTTTGGTCTAAAAACAAGGTACACGAGTTATTTCCCGTTTCAGGCTCATCCTCACAGGTCCAGTCTTTACTTTTCTGTCTGGAACCAGGGAAACTGACCCTCCATGTTTCAGTTTCTGCTTCTCAGTAGACTGCCAAGTCTGGGCAAGAGAGTGCAAGTAGCAAGAAGTTGAGATACACCCCACCCCCCACCCTCCCACCCCCAATGTCAGCACGGCAGTTCAGGCAGTAACTTCTAAGTTGTAGCTACTGTGTTCTGGTCACGTTTTCTTCTCCTTGTTCCATCAGGATTAGAGGCCACAGTGGCTAGCAGACCTTTTTCATCTCTGGGTGGCTCAGTTATCCAAGTCCAATCTGACCCTCAACTGTGTATAGTCCCTGAAAACTCTCTAGTAAAGAGATCCTTTCAGTGATGTTTTGTGTCCTTTGAGACTTGTTGGCAAGGGACCAGGCTTGGCTTCTCCTCCTGCTTTCCTTGAGGAAACACACAGTGCTAGTTAGGAGTCCAAGAGTAGGAAACACAAAAGATGAAGGGATGGTGTACTGGAGACTGATTTCTCCAGTGTCCAAAGGTTTGCATCCGTTATCTAATTTCCCACTTCCAGTTGACTCGGTGTCTGACTCCCAATGAGATCAACCAAGATCCCAGCCGGGTACTTCTAACGACAGTCTCTCTAGGAGAATCTGCCACAGAGTTTTCAGGATTAGGAAGTGGTCCAGAATTCTCTTCCCAGGGCCTTTTCAGGATGCTGCGCTGAGAATCCCAGCAGTATTTTGTAAAGAGGCAGTCCTGGCTCATGCCTGCTGGCTTTGATTTCTACAGGATACGCCCCCGCCATTTCCATGACCGGCTTCATTATATTCTCCTTCTGGTTATCCTCCTTGCCAGAGATGGGACGGGGTTGTTTTATGCATTTTCCAACTCTGCTGGCAGAGTGCAAAGCAGTAAACCCGAACAGATGGGGACAGGATGCGCTGTCAGTCATGGAGCCTGAGTTATGCTGGGTCCCGAATGACTCATCTTTCTCTTGCGATCACCCCCCCCACCCTCACGACTGTTCCCTCTCTGAGCTTTCTCGAAAACTGAGGCAGGAGCGTCTATCATGAATCAGAAACTGAAGAAGTGGGCTGCCAATTGGCTCCACAGGTAGAGGCACTTGCCTCCCAACCTGCCAACCTGAGTTTGATCCCAGGATTCCATAGTGGGATGAGAGAACCCACTTCCCAGGGTTGTCCCCTGACTTCCGCACATGTGCTGTGGCACACAGCCTTACACGCAGAGACACGCAATAGTAATAAAACACCAATGATCACAGAATTAGAGAAGCAGCTGATATGGCCCAAGTCCTCACATCACCCCTTGTTATGCAGACGTGAGACCATGCTGTGGAAGGGACAGAAACAGCCTGCAGCCTGGATTGCTTTCTGTGGGAACACCCCACCGGAAACACCGAAACCTCGTCCAACCTGAACTCACGATTTGTATTTTCATGAAACCATGTGAGTCTTTAGTCAGCTGTGTTTCATAACGGGAGCTCTTATTTCCTCTTCTAATACATTTCATAATCTCCACAAGTTCCAAAAGTTTTGAATTCTAGAAAATTCTAATAACTTCTCATTCCAATGACTTTTAAGTGTATATGTCTAATTTTTTTTGCACACTCTGAGACAGTTTGGAGAATAATTTTACCAGCGTAAGCTCCAGATTTCCCTGATTTTAGGGTGTCAGGCACAAATGCACTGTTGGTGTTTTTCCTTTTTGCCTATATTTGCCCTCACTAAAGCTTTTGTCGGATCTACAGACACTCTTAGGTTCACCAGCCAGGCATCTGTGTGTGCCTGAGCGGTTTGGTCTTAGACACTATTTCTCCAAATGCCCTGCAAACGGCTCTTTTTCCCATGGCTGGCTACCTTCCCTTAGCAACGCTGGCTATTCCGCTTCCTTTTCCCATCTGTGCACCAACCCAGGCTCTTCCAGTTCTCTCATCTCCCGAAATGACAACTAGTTCAACGCTCAGATCCTCACAACTACGTACATGCTATCCTTTTCTGGACCTTGCAGTAAATTTAGACTACTGTTTCACTTCTGTACCAACTTCTTTTTTTCCTTGTTTTTTTTTTTTTTTTTTTTTTTGGTCATCATGCTAACTTGCCAGGTCTCACCTGACCTGTTGAACAGTCCTGAATAGGGGAGTGAGGACTGAGAAATAATAGATAAGAAAAACAGAGACATAGATGTAAAAGAAAAGGACAGAGACACAGGATAGCATTGGGAGGGCTCTGAATCAATACCACAGCAACCCTAAGTTTATTTCTCAGGGCCTTTTTATACCCAAAGCAAGGGGGGCAAAACACCATGGTTCAGGTACAAACAAGTGTAAACACCTTTTTAATTCTCAAGACACCTGGTAACCACACTGTAGATGTAACCATCTTGTTAAATAAGAAACACAGAGCCAATTGCAGAGTTAAAAGCCAAAAGGTCAGAGCAATAGTTGAGAGCTGAAAACCTTACCCTTCATTGCTGCTCTGTCTTTCCTCTCTGCAAGAGAGCTACTTCCTGTGCTTTTCTCTTTTTTTATAGACTTTCTGTTCTGCCTTCTCATTAGTTGTAAACCAAACCACATGACCTCTTCGTCACTGCCTGTCTGTACAGACTTCCAGGTCTTCTATGGTTGGTATTGAGATTAAAGGCACGTGTCGCCATGCTGGCTGTGTCCTTGAACACACAGAGATCCTGCCTAGCTCTGCCTCCCAAGTGCTGGGATTAAAGGCATGCACCACCACTGCCCAGCTTCTGCTATGGCTTGCTCTGATCCCAAGGCAACTTTATTAATATAGAAATAAAATCACATTTCAGTATAAATAAAATATCACCACACCACACCACACCGTTGGCCAAACATCCTGTTACTCAACCTTGTTAGACATCTAAGAGCCATGCCTTTGACCAAACATCCTGTCATCCAGCCTTAAAGGGCAAAGACAAGCTTGAACTCTCTGACCTTGAGTCAAGATGGAAGCAAACCATAAAGCTGGAATCTTGTGGGCTCCCACATTAACTCAGCTTCAGTTTTTCACAGGCTGTTTTTGTCTTTCCCTGGGCTTCCTATCCATTGTTTTTCTGGAGCAGTGTCTGTGGTCCCACTGATGTCCAGGGCTTGCACTTTGTACCTGTGCACAGCCAACATCCTAGCCCCTCTTGACTCCCTCCTTTACTGGTTTAGTCTTTGGGACAGAAATTAATGTCTAGGCGTCACTTGATATGTTTTAAGGACAACGGCCATTGTGTTGAGGGTGTGCAAGTTTTGAAAGGTCCTCCTTATGTCCTCGCAGCTGATCTACAGTTGGGCTTGATGTATGATTCTAAGATGGAAAACGTTGTCCCTTAGAATCTCACAAGTATTGCTCCATTCCTTAAGGCCTTCACCAAAGCTCACATGATAAAGTTACATGGTCTTTCCAGGTCTTACTTTGCTCTCTCTCTGTCTCTGTCTCTGTCTCTCTCTCTCTGTCTCTCTCTCTCTCTCACTCACTTTCCCTCCCCCTTCCCTTTCCACCACTTCAAGTATGTACATGTGTGTGTGCATGGGTGTACCAGCATGAGCATATGGAGGTCAAAGGCCAACTTTTTTTTTTTTTTTTTTTTTTAATCAAAGCCTCTCAATGGACTTGAAACTCACCATTTTGGCTAGATGGGCTATCCAGCAAGCTCCCATGATCCACCTCTATCTGCCTCCCCATTGCTGGGGCTACAGTTGCATGTGTCACGCCTGGCTTTTACATGGCTTCTAGGGACTGAACTCAGGTCCTCATGCTTGCAAGCACTCTTCCCACTAAGCTACCTCTTCAGCCCAGTTTTATATCTTCTACTTGCTAATAGTAAAAACTCTTAATAATGCTCAGATGTGATTATACTGTCTGATTGCTTGGGAGCTTTGTTGGATCTATATTATTATGAAATTAAAATATAATTAAATCTTTTCCCCTTCCTTTTCTTTCCTCTAACCCTTCCTATGTGTCCCCATTTGTTCTGTCTCAAATTCATGTGGCCTCTTTTCCTTTAACTGTTTTTCTTCTCTTTGTTTGTTTCTTTGTTTCTTTCTTTGTTGCTTTCTTCCTTCCTTCCTTCCTTTCTTTCATTTAAAATAGGCTCTTGGCCAGGCGGTGGTGGCCCACGCCTTTAATCCCAGCACTTGGGAGGCAGAGCCAGGCGGATCTCTGTGAGTTCAAGGCCAGCCTGGTCTACAGAGTGAGTTCCGGGAAAGGCGAAAAGCTACACAGAGAAACCCTGTCTTGAAAAACAAAACAACAACATCAACAAAAATAGGCTGTACTATGTAGCCCAAGCTGTGATCAAAACACATCAGGCCTCTTGCATTAGACTCCCAATGATAGGGGTACAAGTATGAGCCCCAATGTCCAGATATTTTACTTTCTTTTAAAAAAAGGATTTGACTGGAATCCAAGTGCCAAATGCCTTTGAGCACCTTTCTAAAGATTCATATGGGCATGGAGAGGTGTGGAGGTGCATGGAATAGGCCATCATCTTCACCTGTCTTTAGGATTTACAGACAATAACACATTTTCATGGGAGCTTACCCCTAGAGAAACTGTGGAATGGCTATGCTAAGCATTTTAAATCTTTGAGTTCAGCAATTGCTTGTTCCTGGGCCTTAGGAGGAAGTGACATGCAGAGAGAGGTAGACACCCTTAAATAAGAGAGACCCACACTTGTCCTTGGTGGTTATTCATTTTCCCCTTGATTTTTGTTTCATAAGATGTTCAGCATCATGACCACGGTCTCAGATGCACACATGCACACACACTGACATGCTCACATGGCTGATCCAATAAGGACTGGACAAACCTCAACGTGTAGCAAAGCACATGCTTGCTTTCTGAGATGCATTACCCAGGTAGGCCTTCATTTTGTAATGTAGCCAAGGATAGTCTTGATCTCTTGACCTTCTTGCCTTCATCTCCCAAATGCCAGGATTATAGGCATGCACCACTGAGCCTGACTCACTCTTGTCTTGGACACAATACTCTAACCTTCATTATTAATGCAGCTTGTATAACCAAGCCACTGAGAACCAAGGCATCATTTATGCCTCATGCAATGCTCTGTGGTCGGTCACAAGCTCCTATAATCTCCTGTGTTGAAGAACAGCAGAAGAGGTTCAGTGCTTGCCTGGTGTGTCAATCCAATTTCCGGAGAGTCTGTCAGGAGTCATGAGAAGCATAATTGGTAATCAAAGATGAATGTTTCAGTCCATTTAGTGTTGCTGTAGCAAAATACCCATGGTTAGGTACTTTATAAAAAGAAAAGGCAGGCTGAGAGATGGCTCAGAGGTTAAGAGCACTGACTGTTCTTCCAGAGGTCCTGAGTTCAATTCCCAGCACCCACATGGTGGCTCACAACCATCTGTAGTGAAATCTAGTGCCCTCTTCTGTATACATAATAAATAAATAAATCTTTTTAAAAAAACAATAAAAAGAAAAGGCTGATTGACCTCACAGTTCTGAAGCTCCAAATCAAGTCACTATTATCAATTGGTGACATTCTTCTGGAAATATCACCACATGGGAGGGGACATTACATGAAGGAGGCGCATGTGAAAGAGAGATGCATATGATAAGTCAGGAAGCAAGAGACCAGACTAGAGAGGCTGTGGAGGGGCCGCCAGCTTTTCAGACAGGGCCCTCCTGTGTAACCCAGGTTGATCTTAAACTTGCCATGTGGCTCAAGCTGGCCTGAAACTTGGGATCTTCCTGTCTTAGCCTCTCATAGGCGGGGATTACAGGTGTGACACCATGGCCAACTGGGCTTATGATTTTATAGCAAACCACTCCTGGTGACTGACCTGGCTCAAGAAGAACTCTATCAAGTCAGTCCAGGGAAAGTGCTCAGTGACCCACCCGCTCATCTCCCTGTGGACCTTAGGTCTGAAAGAGTCACAGTGACCTGTCACTGATGTCACATTTGGAGTAAATTTTTCCATCCTTGTCCTTTGGATGACAAACAGCATTCCAGCCACCACAAGAGGTGAAAATGTGCTTCCAAGCTGGATAAGTGCTGGTAGGGAAGCCACTTCCCCTATTACAGTAGGACATGAGTGGATGACTGGCCCAGGGCAGTTCATTGATGGGGATGTTTCCCTGGGTCTCTGTCCTCCTGAACAGCTTCTCTGAGACCACCACATGAGAAAGAGTTTGTGACTATAGTGAGCAAAACCGAGAAACTTGTTATGTGAAGAATTCCTTGTGGGAAGTTTAAAAAGGCTAAAGAGCGTGGCAGGCAGCTGAAGGCATGGTTTGGGGAGAGCAGAGAGGCCTACAGGGAGTTGGCACCGACAGCAGCAGATGCTGAATGCCTGCATTCCAGGGCCTGAGCTGCTGACCAGAAAGGTCTCTGCTCGCTAGACTCAGTTCTTAGAAGGGGGAAGTACAGACACACAGACACACATACACACACACACACACAGAGACACAGACAGACAGACACACACACACACACACACACACACAGACACAGACACAGACACAGACAGACAGACACACACACACGCACATACACAGACACAGATAGATAGACAGACAGACAGACACACACACACACACACACACACACACACACACACACACACACACACACACACGAACCCAGGAAACTAGTAGACTCCTGCCTTTGGTTAAGTTTCACAACTGGTGGAAGGACAACTTTAAGTAGACATGATTCTAGAATAGGGGGAAAAGGCAGAAGAGCAAATTATGACTGTTATTAGGAGAAATCGTGTAGCGTAATTAAATAATCTTCTTTAAACTGTATCGAAATGGTCACTTTTAAAGGAACTAAGCATTTTCAGAAATGCCCTCACCAGCAGCCCTCACCAGAATGTGATCAATGTTCTCTTTAGAAATCTTAGGCATTGTGCTTCATATCTTGAAAGAAATGGAGCTAAAGAGATGAATCTGCTCAGCTCTTGCCAGCTCTAGGAAGACCGCGTGGGTGTGGTGTGGGCTCAGCCGGGCTGCAGCCTCCCAGGTACCATTCACCTGCCTTTTGGTTAATGTGTGTTTACCATGCTGATGGGACCTTGGGCAAACATCTACAGCTGAGCTCCACTTCCAATTCCTGTGCTACCTCCTGCAGATGTACTCTCATTTAAGCTCAGCACAGTGGTGTAAGGTGCAAAGATAGAGGAAACGAAAGCCCGGAAATGTAAAGACCCTCCCATGAGACCCTGCGGCTAGTGAACAGCAATGATACTAGGTAGGTAAGAAATTAGACTTGAGGTAACCCAGGAAACTCCTACATCTTGGTGGCTCTGTCTCCTGAAGTTCAGATGCTCTCTGTGGTGAGACATCCTTGGTGCTGCAGGTAGGTTCCTGCTACACTGAAAACTCAGCCATGGAGGAGCTTTCCCACTTGGCACACATGCACAACAAAGACCCTAGATCATTCTGGCCGGCCCGTGAAAGTGGCTTAATTATTTGCATTAGGGTTCTGACATCCCTTCCCACCCCCATGGGTTTGTCTAAAGCAGCGATTCTCAACATGTGGGTCACAACACCTTGGGGGTGGGTGTTGAACAACCCTTTCACATGGATCACCTAAGACCATCCAAAAACGCATATATTTACATTAAAATTCATAACAGTAGCAAAATTGCAATTATGAAGTAGCAATGAAAATATTTTATGGTTGGGGGTCACAACAACATAAGGAAATGTATTAAAGGGTTGCAGCATTAGGAAGGTTGAGAATCACTGGTCTACAGGATCATGGGAAAAAATACTCTAAAAGGGACGTGGGTCCTCCATGGTTTGAGAGGGGCTACCTTACCCCATGAACACCTTTGAATCTCATGAATAGTCATAACGATTTCTTTAAATTCACAATGCAGCACCGACTGAGTGGCCCGTCTGTTTGGAGGCATGACGCTCTGCTCTCTTTGGAGTATTTGCTTTACTCTGCTTTGTTAAACAAGCATCTGCCTAAACCGTATTTTTCAACTGAATTCTTTCCTTCAAGAAGCTAAGAACAGAGAGATTCCCTGTAACAGTAAGTCAGCCGCCATGGCCGTCCTCAGGCCAGTCAGTGAGCACACATGCTCAGCCACTAAGTGTGGGTGTGAATGTTTCAGTGATTGGCAGCCCCCAGGGAGGCCAAAAGAAAGGTGACAACGGCTGCCTCCATGCAGTGGCTTTCAGGGACTTGTCATTCTCTCAGAAATAAGAAGTCCCCTCCCGATTCCCGTGTGTTGTAATAAAATCTGTTCACTTTGACTGAGAAAGGTTTAGTTTTAACTGTATTGATAGGATACTTCTTGTAGAATTTCTTTAGATGCTGATATTATGGGAGGTACTTACTGATAACTATCTCACCCCAATCTGGGTGTCCAGTACACAGGCTGACACAGGCTAGGCTCATCTGGGAAGAGGGACCCTCCACTGGGAATTGCTTCTACCAGACTGGCAGGTAGGCAAGTCTATGGGGTGTTTTCTTTACTGATGGTTGATGTGGGAGGGCCTGGACCACTGTGGGAGGTGCCTTCTCTGGACAGGTGGTCCTGGGTTCTGTAAGAGGGCAAGCTGAGCAAGCCATGAGGAGCAAGCCAGTAAGCAGCACTCCTCTATGACCTCTGTTTCCGTTCCTGCCTGACTTTCCTCAGTGATGGAGTGTGACTTGAGTGTTTTAAGCTGAAATAAATCCATTCTTCACCAAGTTGCTTTTGCTCGTGGTGTTTTATCACAGCGATCCAAGCTCAGACAACCACTCATCAGCAAGTACTGACAGCAAAAGAAAGATTCAAACAATGTCCTATATTTGCACCTCATTGAATATCCATTGTTTTTTTTTTTTTTCTTATATCTGTCTGTCTGTCTAATTGTGGTTCTCTCTCCCACAGAAGTGGAGTGCATTAAAAAAAAAAATCAGTAACTATTGCCTAACTGAAAAAGTCCTGGACATTTTTTCCCCTTCTTTCTTTTGAATCATTTTACCATCACAAGTAAATGAAATTGGTGGCTTCCTCTCTCTCCTGGAGGGGAACATTTCTTCTTCATAACCACTGACTTTGTCCTGTGTATTAATGTCATTTCTGTAGCTGTGACAAAATATCCTAACCAAAAGCAACTCAGAGAAGGGAAGAAAAGGTTTGTCTGGCTCACAATTCCAGATTACAGTCTGTCATTGTAGGGATGTCTGCTGTGGATATCACTCTGTATAAATAAAATGCTGATTGGCCAGTAGCCAGGCAGGAAGTACAGGCGGGACAAGAGAGAAGAGAATTCTGGGAAGTGGAAGACCGAGATGCGAAGACCGAGATGCTGCCAGCCGCCGTCATGACAAGGAAGATGTAAGGTATTGGTAAGCCACGAGCCACGTGGCAACTTATAGATTAATAGAAATGGGTTAATTTAAGATAGAAGAAATAGATACAAGAAGCCTGCCACGGCCACACAGTTTGTAAACAATATAAGTTTCTGTGTGTTTACTTGGTTGGGTCTGAGTATCTGTGGGTCTGGCAGGTGAGAGAGATTTGTCCTGACTGGGCCAGGCAGGAAAACTCCAACTACAGATGTCAAGGTGGGAACTAGAAGCAGCTGGTCACATCCATGCTCAAGAGCAGAGACAGATGGATGTGTGGAGCTTTTTAGTACTCGGCTCATTTTCTCTACTCTTGGAGAGTCCAGGACTCAATCTTGGGGAATGACAGCATTCATTACAGGCAAGCCTTATGACCTCAGTTAACATCACCAAGACAGATCACAGACACATGTGATCTAGACAATCTCTCATTGAGACTCTGGTGATTCTAGGTTGTGTCAAGTGGACAATTAAAACTAATCATCACATTTAATAACCCCAGGGATAAGGATAGCCTGGTTTTTCAGGTGTGCTGTTGTCCTATGCATCCCCAGAACAGAGACCCAGAGGGAGCATACACACCAAGAACAATTCGGCCTTATCCTCAGTGGCTAAAGGACTTAGCATATCCAGGCAATGAGGCCAACCTTTCAGAAAACAGAATCATCTTTGATATCCACAGGGGAATTGTTGGAGAACCCTTGCAGACACTAACATCCACCAGCACCCAAGGTTCTCAAACGAAGTGGTGTACAATGTTTGTGTAGATCATATGTACACTCACCTGCAAACTTTAAACCCACTACATGAAGCCCGATGCCTAATGTAATGTGAGTGCTATGAGATTGGCTGTCACACCTTACTGTTTACCAAACAAAAACGAAAACCCACAAGAGGAAAGACTATGTATGTTCTGTGCAGATGCTAATATTTAAAAACTGGTTTTTGAAGGGCTCTATTAGACCCTCTGGCAGGCCTTGCCCCTCCCCCACTCCCTCTTGCTTGATAAGCCATTCCTAACACTAAGCCCCCCCCCCCCCCCCAGGTCTGTTTCCTTGTTTGGCTACTTCTTCCTCCTCAGGCTTACCACCACGGTCCAGCTATCCAAGTACAGAAGTCCAGGAATCAAAAGCCCCCTTTGGTTCATCTAATTAACATACCTAATCAAAATTAAATACTTCATCCTAACCCAGGGTTTTCCCTTTTCCCTTTATAAACTGGGCCACGTCTATCCAGAGGCAGTCCTTTGTCCCTCTGGGGCAAATATCCTGTCCTCTCTCTTGTTCCTTTTCCCTTTCTCCCTTGTCCATTCTCTGTCTCCTGTCTTTGTTTCTTATTCCCCGCCCTCTGTCCTTCTGGGGCACAAACATCTTCTTGGGGTGTCCTGTGCTGACTCAGGTCTTTTCAGTTTTAACTTACAGATGATTGGATCAGAGGCTTCAAAGCCCAGAGAGATGGACAGTTAATTGTCTTGGTTCCCGACGACTCCAGCGACAAACAGTCCTGGGAAGGCAAGCTTGCACCTTTATATGGGGAGTGCGGATGGATTTGAGCAAAAGGCAGGCACACTCCTCCTCATTTGCTTCCACCTAGAAAAGCTGCAAGGGAGCACCTACTCGGCTGTGGCTTTATTACCACTAGTTCCCTCTCCACTTTGTTTGACAGGGAGTCCATGTTTGAAAGCTGGCTACCCAAAATGGTCCTGGAAGCTTCCCAGGAGCTTTGTAGTGCCCAGAGCGCATTGTTAAACCAGCCTCAAGGCCAGCAGCCCTCAGCCAGCACCTTCTCAATTTCTGCTCAAGTTAGAAGGCTCTCCTGAGACCTAAACCCCAAGCCCTTGGAGGTGACTTTGGCAGTGTTCTTGTGCAAACAGATGACGGCAGGCGGTAACATTAGCGACTTTGCTTGTCATCTCCTCTTTCTGCGGCCGTTGCTTCTCTGAGAATTATTTGTGTTTGCTGTGTTCAGCCATGGCAACCGTACAACACGGCTGTCCAGTGCCCCGCCCCACACCAGCAGTTGCTCACTCCCCGTTTCACGGTTCTATTCTGGGAGAGACGCAGAGTTTCAACAACGCTGGCCTGAGTTCTTGCTCCCACCAAGTCACCAATGGCGCCTTGTAAAACGGTCTACTTGGGTCTGAACTATAATAGAAGAAAAAAAAAAAAAGTCAATTCTGCTCACTTGTCCCAAGGGCATTCTTATCCATGTTTCAATTTTAAGGATTAAAAACAATGTTTTCTTCCTGCATTAAGGCATCTAAACATCAAAAAGAACTTTTTTTTTTTTTTCACAGTAGAGGGCTGGCTAGCCAGCTCAGTGGGTTACAGTGTTTGTTGTACAAGTCTGCCAATCTAGGCTTGGTTCTTGGAGTCCATAGTGAAAAGAAATTGACTCCTGAAAGTTGTCCTATGATAGAGCGCATGCCTCTGGCATGTGCAAACCACACTTACATACATACAAACACTACACTCCTTTTTTTTTATTTAAAAAAAAAGATTTATTTATTTATTTATTATGTATACAGTGTTCTGTTTGCATGTATGCCTGCAGGCCAGAAGAGGGCGCCAGATCTCATTACAGATGGTTGTGAGCCACCATATCGGTGCTGGGAATTGAACTCAGGACCTCTGGAAGAACAGCCAGTGTTCTTAATCTCTGAGCCATCTCTCCAGCCCAACACTACACTCTTATAAACAATAAAAACATAAATATAGACCACAGCAATACATGCACTGATAAGCAAAATCATTGATTACAGAACACTTTCAAAAGCGGCAGCCTGCCTTTCATACTCCACCATCCCAGAGATCCCAGGGGGCCCTTGAAAGCAGACCTCTTCGAGGACTGGAGGATAGCTCAGTGGGTAAAGTGCTTGTGATCCAAGTAAAAGGACCATAGTTTGAGCCCTGGAATCCACACAAAAAGCCAGGCATCGCGGCACATTCTACAATCCCAGCCCTGGCCAGGTGGAGACAGAGGCACCCTGGGGGTCTGCAGGCTAGCTGTTTGTCCAGGGGCCATCTCTTTCTTTCTGTGTCCAGTGAAGGTGCAGTCACATTCCAAGGGCAGTGTGCCCACCTCAGAGTCCAGTGTGTCCCCTTGCTGTGTCCTTTTTGGACTCTCCGGTCATTTCACAGTTCAGGCAAGTGTCGCAGGCAAGCCATTCCCTTATACCACCCCTTTATCCTCTCACCTCTCTGCCTCCCCACTCCAGTTTCTAATGGCTTGTTTGTTTGCTTTGTTTCTGAGACCGGGTTTCTCTGTGTAACAGCCCTGGCTGTGCTGGAACTCACTCTGTAGACCAGGCTGGCCTCGA
This sequence comes from Onychomys torridus, assembly GCF_903995425.1. Classification (NCBI taxonomy): domain Eukaryota; kingdom Metazoa; phylum Chordata; class Mammalia; order Rodentia; family Cricetidae; genus Onychomys; species Onychomys torridus. The sequence continues at coordinate 49,523,025 of NC_050451.1, forward strand.
ACTCACAGAGATTCACCTGCCTCTGTCTCCTGAGTGCTGGTATTAAAGGCATGCACCATCACTGTCCAGCTTCTAATGGTCTCTTAATCATTCCTAATAGAAAAGGAACAATATACTTTTCCTGTGTCCTGACATTTATCCCCCTTTAAAAAATGTATTATATTTATTTATTTGGTTGGGGGGGGGCATGAACCACAATACACTGGTAGAAGTCAGAGGACAATGTGCGGAAGTCAGTTCCCTGTTCATCATGTAGGTCCCAGGAATTGAGCTCGAGTCATTACACTGGACAGCACGTGCTTTTGTAGCTACTCTTGTCCTGTGTCCCACGAAGTCAGAAACCACTCAGTAAGAGAACATTTTCATAAATGTTATAGGCAAAACCACAAAGACAGAGGATACATTAGCAATGATCAGGAGTTGGGGGAAGGGGACGATAGAGAATAAGTGTTTTTAAGCATGAGACGCTGGGTGTCGAAAACACCCTGAAGAGACGGTACTTGTGTGGCCGTTTGTGAATCATACCAGGGACCACTGAAGCACAGACTTCGAACCAGCAGATTTTATAGTGTGTGAGGTTCAAAGCACGAAGGAAAAAGGATTGTTCAGAGACAATTCAGCCTCGTCTTCTTCTGTGAACTGCACCGTCAACAATACACATAGGTGCTCTAAGTCACAGAGTGAGCATGGGCACACTTGGGGGTGGGGCAGGCTTTTGCTCTGTAGCCCAGGCTGGTCTTCCTGACCCAGCTTCTCAAAGACAGGGTTTACAATTGAGCCACCCCCATACCTGGCACACACACACACACACACACACGCACACGCACACGCACACACACATACACACACACATACATTAATGTAAAACCCAAGGGTTTTCATGACCCTTGTGCGCACACTTTCCATAGGTGTGTTGTTCTGTGACACTTCCTGTGTCCTGGGCTTGTTCTCATCACACCTGCTGAGCTGTACTCTCAGCCTTGCACTTGGCCTCTCATGGTTTCCCCTTTGAAGAATTTCTCCAGGGTTTGTAAGACTGTATTTTAGAAAGGGATATTCAACAATAGACCAGCAATTTGAAAATGAAAATTGGTCTTTCAGCACAGAAAATTCCGGAAGTACTGGAATTAGGAAGCCTGGCATGGAGTGGGTCTGGCTTTGATGCTGTCTGACGTGAATAGACACAGTCTAGTATGATTGGTTTTCTTTTGTCTTGTTTTTGACCCACACTCACACTCTGTAGCCTTCACTAGTCTGTACGTGCTATGTAGCCCAGGCTGGCCTCAAACTCAACCTGACTCCTACTGGGATTACAGGTGTGTGCCGCCATGCTGGCTTCCTTACCGTTTTCACTGATGTGTCTCTGAGTACTAACATACTCTCCAGCCTTTCACCTTCGCATTTCCTTATGTGTATTCGGTACCAAATCTGCTCATCTTTATTCGTTTGTCTATCTGCCTTCCACAAAGCTGTGAGAGGTTCGGTCCTCTCTTCCTTTACGTTCATGACTCACTGGTCTGGAACTCGGCGCTGTAGCTCAGGCTGGCCTCAAACCCAAGCACTTCTCCTGCCTCAGTCTCCTGGGTGCTGAGATGCTGAGCGTAAGCTCCCACGCCTACCTCCACCTTTCAAATCTTGACAAAAATCCCATTTGGTCTTTTCTCATATAGTTGAAGTATTTCTACATTACTTTATCATTTCTACACCTTTATTCATAAAGTTTCAGTGTATAGTTTTGGGGCCTTTAAGATGTCCCTCTTTTGTTACTGGGATGGTTGACACACAAAGGGGGATCCATGAGCTTCCTTTGTCTTGCTCTTGTATTATTAGCATTGTAACTGGTGAAGCGGTTGCCACCGATGGAGTTACAGGAATTGACCTGTGAAGTCCCCCAGGCTGGAAGAGAGGCTTACACATGGCTGCATATAAAACTGTCCTGGAGTCTTTGAAAGTCCCAGTGCCCATGACATACTGCAGACAGTGACTCCAGAAACTCTGAATTAGTGCTTGATGTGAGCATTTTATTATTTTTGTTTGTTTGTTTTGAATCTGAGGAGTGAACCTGTGGTTTCATGCCTACCAGACAAGTGCTCTACAGCTGAGCTACAGCCCTAATTCTGAAGCCTTCATTTTAAAATGTAAAGTAAAACGAAAGAGTCGAGGACTTGTAAGGTTTCTGCGCTCCCTGTCTTTCTGCCCCAGAGCTGGGATTAGTACACCTGCCACCACCTCGGCGGTACTAAAGGGGCGGGACTCTGGTCCTCATGCTTGTTGAGGGAGAGCCTTGAGGGCTGAGCTGTCTCCCAGCCCTTGTCTGTAATCATTTTGACACCAATCAGCTGATGGAGTTTGGCAGCAATAGTTCCACACACTGTTTTCTCTGTTCCATCTTACCTTAGTCTTCCACTAAACCAGTACGAAAAAGCGCAGACTCCAACCAGCATTCTAAAAGCAAATGTGACAGTAGCCTGGGCTTGTTAAGAGGCCCGGTTTCTTGACTCCCATCACTACGGACTTTCAACTGGTAACTGAGCTGAGGACCAAACCTGAAAACCAAGGTTAACAAGCAGGAACGGAGTTCGTGAACTCATGGCAGGTATTTCCCAGGGTAGGTCTGATCACACTGCTTTCATCTGGACTCTCAATGGCTTCCATGTGCCTGAAGGAGGAAAAATCCAGTGTGAACCAAAACCTTGTCCTGCCCTGCCTCCAACTTTCTCTCACAGGAGTCCTGGGTGCTCTGCACTCAGTCCTGTAGAAAGCTACAGTTCTCCATATGCCCTGGCTCTCTCCAGGCCCTGCTGAGCTCATGCCGTAGGGCTCCTATTGCTATGAAGAGACACCATGACCATGTCAACTCTTTCTCTTTTTTAATTTATTTTTTCATCTAAAATTTTTTTCATATTACATACCAACCACAGTTCCCCCTCTCTCTCCTTCTCTCGCTTGGTTCCCCCCCCCCATCTTCCCCTACCCCATTTCCATCCACTCCTCAGAGAGTCAACAAAGCCTGACATATCAAATAGAGGCAAGACCAAGCCCCTCCCCCCTAATTCAAGGCTGAGCAAGGTATTCCACCATAGGGAATGGACTCCAAAAAGTCAGTTCATGCACCAGGGATAAGTCCTAGCCCCACTTCCAGGGGCCCCACAAGCAGACCAAGCCACACAACTGTCACCCACATTAAGAGGGCCTAGTTCTGTCCCATGCAAGCTCCCCAGCTGTCAGTCCAGAGTCGGTGAGCTCTCACTAGCTAGGGTCAGCTGTCTCTGGGTGTTTCCCCGATCATGATCTTGAACCTCCTTGCTCATATAATCCCTCCTCTCTCTTTTCAACTGGACTCTAGAGGCTCAGCCTAGTTCTTGGCTGTGGGTCTCTCTGCATCTGCTTTCCATCCGTTACTGGATGAAGACAGTACTATGATGACAATTAGGGTAGTCACCAACCTGATCACCACTCCTGGCACCCAGTTCAGGGTAAGCCAGTTCAGGCACCCTCTCCACTATTTTTAGGAGTCTTAGCTGGGGTCATCCTTGTGGATTCCTGGGAATTTCCCTAACACCAGGTTTCTCTCTAAACCCATAGTGGCTCCCTCTATCAAGATATCTCTTTCCTTGCTCCCTGTCTCCATCCCTCCCCCAACTCAACCATCCCATTCCCTCATGTTCTCATCCTCCATCCCCTCCACCACCACCATCCCACCTCCCACCCCCAGTTCTCCAGGAGATCTCATCTATTTCCCCTTCCCAGGGTGATCTATGTGTCCCTCTTAGGGTCCTCCTTATTACCCAGTTTCTTTAAGGCTGTGGATTGTAGCCTGGTTATCCTTTGCTTTACATCTAATATCCACTTATGAGTGAGCACATACCGTGTCTGTCTTTCTGGGTCTGGATTACCTCACTAAGGGTGATTTTCTCTAGTTCCATCCATTTGACCATGGCAACTCTTATAAAGGAAAACATTTAATTGGGGTGGCTTGTCTACATTTCAGAGGTTCAGTCCATTATCATCATGGTGGGACATGGCAACATGTGGGCAGACACAGTACTGGAGAAGTAGCTGAGAGTCCTACCCTCTGTAGACAACAGGAAGTGGTCTGAGGCTCTGGGTGGTATCTTGAGCATATATGAGACCTCAAAGCTCACCTCCACAGTGACACAATTCCTTCAACAAGACCACACCTACTCCAACAAGGCCACACCTCCTAATAATGCCACTCCCTTTTGGGGGCCATTTTCTTTCAAACCACCACAGCTCCTCTTGTTCCCTTTGAAAGACTTGTCCTCCAAAGCCTTCCCCCCACCCTCCTTCCTCCTCCATGAATTGGCTTACCTTTAGAACAGGCCTCTGCTTCAGGGCCACCTTGTCAGAGCTCACCTTTCCACAATGCTTCACAGAACTGCTGTTGCCCAAGGAGAGGTGACCACTAGTCACACTCCCTAGAACGAGGACACCAATGATGTTCAGTACTGTCCTAGCAAGGAAGACTGATCTCTGTCCCTCACATTGGGAAAATGTGAAATACAACACAAAATAAAACGTAATACAGAGACCAGACTGGCCTTGAACTTGTGATCTTCCTGCCTCGGCCTTTTGGCATGCACTATCACTCCTGATATGATGTCTGGTGGGGGTCATTGTTGGCAACTACAGGGACTTGCAGTTGAACCCAAAGCTTTACCCATTAAACCCCATCTTTTGAGCAGTCTCTGCCCTCAGACACCAGAGCTTTTCCATGGAGTCTGAAGGTCAGTCGCTCTTTTTTATTTTTTATTTTTATTTTTTTTGCAATTCTGGAGCTTTCTTCTCTCTTCAACGGGACTCATAAAACATGAGTAAATGAATGCAGGGTCCTGACGGTGTCTGGGAACAGAAGTGCTGACATTCACATAAGGTCTGCTGTTTAGTGGCTGACATTGCACCTGGGGCTGAGTAGATGGCTGGCTCAGCAAGAGCTCCATCCACTTCCTCTGCAAGCCTGAGGAGCTGTCTGCATCTGCCACAGTAACAGGGAGGTTGGGTGTGGCCATGGGTGCCACACCACGGCTGGCATTTGCTGGCCGTCATGCTCTAGGTACGGCGGGAGACCCTGTTTTAGCAGACTATGGCAGAGAGTGACGGCATGCACACCAGTGTGCACAGCACACAGGTGACATCTCCATCGTCAACGTTAACTTCTCATTCTGGTAGGAATTCTGTGCTCCACTGCTCAGAGAGGCCTGCATTCCTGACTTGACCACAGGGAAGAATTTCAGGATGAGCCAGTGTGAAGCACAACTGTGATTTATTAAGAAGAAAAATTTAAAACATAGGTTTAAACATGGGGGTTAATGGCCGGGTGGTGGTGGTGCATGCCTTTAATCCCAGCACTCGGGAGGCAGAGGCAGGTGGATCTCTGTGAGTTCAAGGCCAGCCTGGGCTACAGAGTGAGTTCCAGGAAAGGCGCAAAGCTACAGAGAAACCCTGTCTGGAAAAACAAACAAACAAACAAAAACAAACAAACAAACAAAAACATGGGGGTTAATAGAAAGAGGGGTGTTCAGGGAAAGGAAAAAACACCCATGCTTGGCTGCAGTCTTCTTAAGAGAGTGTCTTTATGCTTGTCATCTGCAGACTTTGCTGACTTCTGAAGTTACGTCTTAAAGGGCTGCTAAGAGACTCCAGTGAGGCCTGGAGAGATGGCCCAGAGGTTAAGAGCACCGACTGCTCTTCCAGAGGTCCTGAGTTCAATTCCCAGCACCTACATGGTGGCTCACAACCATCTGTAATGAGATCTGGTGCCCTCTTCTGTTTACATAATAAATAAATAAATCTTTGAGAGAGAGAGAGAGAGAGAGTCCAAGGGGAGCCCTGGGCAGTTCCAAGCCAAGCCACCTGGGTTATGATGGAAGTTAAGATGTTCTTCTTATAAACAAGTTTACTATCTGACCTGTGAGAGAGTCACAGAAGGAATACGCTTGTGTATGCTCAGGCCTTGAGCTTGGGTCATTGTTAGTTTACATTATTTTTTTATAGTGTGTGTGTGTGTGTGTGTGAGAGAGAGAGAGACAGAGAGAGACAGAGAGAGAGACAGAGACAGAGACAGAGACAGAGAGACAGAGAGAGAGAGAGACAGAGAGAGAAAATATGAGAAAGTATGTGTGTGAGACTGTATATGTGTGCGTGACAGAGAGAGAGTGTATGTGTAAGAGTGTGTGTGTATGTAAGAGAGTGTGTGTGAGAGAGAGAAGGAGAGAGAGGAAGAGAGGGGGGGAAGAGAGGAAGAGAGAGAAGGAGAGAGGGAGAGGGAGGAAGAGAGAGGGAGAGAGAGGTGTGAGCTGAAGCTGGTGCAGTCTGTGTTCTAGGACACACACCCACCGTTTACCGTACAGCTTCTTGTGCTGTGGCATAGGTGCTGTAACTGACACTTCGTCAGCAGCCCAAGCGTCATTCTGCTGCAGAAAGTCCCATCCTGGGCACTCGCCCCAGCCTGTGTGTGCTAAATGCAGGATTAATGACAATGAGAACCGTGCCTGGTTGGTTCCCTGCACAAAAGATGATGTCTGAGTGAAAGGGCGCCGAGCATGGATTAGAAGCAAGGAGTATGGGAAAGTACTCTGGACGCCATGCCGGGATGATGAGCTGGGGGCCTAGGTCTTGTCCACAAACAAGACTTTCTCTTGACTCAGTTCATGCAAAATTGTTTTGTCTTTTAGATCCAGCAGGAAACAGAGATCCACACTGTAAAATTTGAGATGCTAATTTGGATCTGAATAGATATTTGTCAGATTGGAGGAAAGTGGAGAGCAGAGAGTTACTTCTTCTAACCGGAAGGATGATCACGGCTGCAGAACACTGGGCATTCTTCCCCGAGCTCCCTCCCACGATGCCCCATCCTGCTAGTACATCACACGCTTTCAGCTCTCCGTGAGGTCTGGCACCTTTGAGAATGGAATAAAGTGGGGGTTTTGTTTGTTTGTTTGTTTGTTTTGTTTTTTGTTTAGTTTAGCCCATGCCTAGTTAGGTTCACTTTTTATTTAGTATGGTAGCCAGATTTCTGCTGCTGTGACAAAATCCCTGAGAAAAACAAGTGAAAAGAAGGAACAGTTTATTTTGGTCCATGATTTCAGAAGCTTCAGTCCATGGTATTAGACAGGTCCCAAGGATGAGGTGACAGTGCACTGTGGTGGGAAGCATCTATCAGAGGACACTGCTGGCCTCCTGGTAACCAAGAAGTGAAGGGAGAGGAAAAGACAGGGCTCCAAAATCCCTTTAAATGCCCGATGACCTAACTTCTTCCCACCAGCCCTCCTAAAGGCTCTAAGTATGGTGACCAAGACTAACACACGGGCCTTTGAGCAACATTATCCAAACCATGACAACTGGCTAATTTATTACAAATGCATACAACATAACAAAATGATTACTTAGAAATACAGCTGAACTGGGAGGAATTTGTCTAGTTAGTGCAAACTTCCCACATAATTTTTTTTTGGTAGGAATGCGATGGGCATGTTGGTTTCTCAATAGAATATTTTTCTGCAAAGAAAAGAACATTAAAGCACAGAGCAGGGAGTGGAAAGTCCTAAATAATTGATATTTATTCATTTGTTTGTATGTACGTGACTATGTTTGAGTGTGCCTGTGAGTGTGAGAGTATGTGAGAGACAGTGTGTGAGAAAGAGAGAGAGACAGAGAGAGAGAGAGAGAGAGAGAGAGAGAGAGAGAGAGAGAGAGAGAGAATGTATTCAGGCATGCCTCAGCACTTCTGTGGAGAACAGCACTCCTGGGCATCAGCTCTCTCCTTCCTCATGGAGGCAGAAGGTCTCTCATATCGGTCATGCTTTGTGCCCCTGGCTCTCTGACCCCAGAGCTCTAGAGAATTCTCTCATCAGGGAACTAAGGTTGTCACATTTGCACAGCAAGTGCTCTTACCTACTGAGCCATCTTGTTGGCCCCAAATCTGATTTTTGAAAGTTTGCTTTTTAATGTAAAACCCCAGCACCTTACTTTTATTTATTTATTTATTTATTTATTTATTTATTTATTTATTATTATTTTTTATTTTTTGACTTTTCAAACACTTATAAAGGAAACAGCGAACATCTGGTCAAAATTCAACCCAGAGATGTAACCATGACACAAAGCCGCATCACACATCATCAATGTTGACAACCTCCATTCGTGTGCAATGTTGCCAGACGGCACACTGCACAGCCCTGGGACTGACACAGGACCAAGGAGACCCGGACACCATCTCAGATCAGCGCTGAGTCCATACAGACTCCATTTTGGGCCATCCCATTTGAGTGGCTGCTGGGACTGACCCAAGTAGCAGTGTCATAGCTGGGGCATCATCTTCCTTCCCAGGCCTCTGGTCACCAGGCCTCTTTTCCAGAGGTTTGCTCAGGCTAACCCACCTCTCACAAGGTTAATGTCATTACATTATACTATAGTGGAAATTGAAAATCCCTACCCTTTCCATTCACATACAAGCCCTGCAGAGGAATATTCTTTATGGCTTATTTACTCAAAACTATACACAAGTCATTACTCAGAGAAATGCTTTCTACATCCAATTTCCAGGAACAAAGTTTTTTGAGACAGGGTCTCACCATGCAACTCTGGCTGGCCTGGAACTCAACATAGAGACCAGGCTGTCTCAAACTCACAGAGGCCCACCTGCCTCTGTCAACCGAGTTCAAGGATTAAGGGCATGTGCCACCATGCAGCTCTGGAAGAACTGCTCTTATTGTTTTTTAATTTTTAATTTGTTTTTATTTTTATTAAAAGTATTTTTTTTTTGTAGACTATATTCTGATAATGGTCTTCCTTCCCCTACCTCCCCTAGCTCATCCTACTTCCTCACCCACCCAAATCCACACCCTTCCTCTCTCTCATTAGAATACAAACAAGTATCTAAAACAATTAATAATAATAATCAATAATAAAGAAGATACCAACAAACATGGGGGCAGGGAGGAGCCAAAGAAAATCACAAGAAACACATACACCTTCATACACACACACAGAGAAAACCCATAGACCACAAAATCAGAGACCATAACATTATAAGCAGAAGCTCTGTGAGGTAAGGGGGAAAGCCCAGAGAAAGCGCTGAGAGACAAGAACCTCCAAAAGTACCACTGAGTTCACCTTGTGTTTGCCCTTGACCGCTGTGCGTGAGGCCTGCTCTTCAGTGTGCCTTGTCCACCCAGTGAGACTGCTTTGGAGAAAACAGATTTTTCTCTTTGCCAGGGCTTTATCTATTGGAGACAGCTTCTGGGGTAGGGATCGGGGCTTGCATCTAATTTTCCTTTCTGCCCTGGAACCTCATCTGGCTTAGACCTGTGCAGACCCTGTGCATGCTGCCACAGGTCTCTGTGAGTTCATGTGTGTCGGCCCACTAGTGTTTAGAAGGCTTTGTTTTCTTGGTGTCCTCTGTCCCCTCTGGCTCTTACAATCTCTCTGTCTCTTTTTCCTCAGAGTTCCCTGAGCCGTGTGTGTGTGTGTGTGTGTGTGTGTGTGTGTGTGTGTGTGTGTGTGTTGGGAGGTGGGGGGCTGTGATTTGATAGAAACATCCCATTTAGGACTGAGTGTTCCGTGGTCTCTGACTCTCTGCACATCGCCCAGCTGTGGGTCTCTGCATTTGTTCATCGCCCAGCTGTGGGTCTCTGCATTTGTTCCTATCTGCTGCATGAGGAAGCTTCTCTGGTGACAGCTGAGCAAGGCACTGATCTAGGAATTTATCACACACACACACACACACACACACACACACACACACACACACACGCACACGCACGCGCGCACACACACACACACACACACACACACACACACACACACACGCACACACACATCATTCGATCCTACCGATCCAGGTCTGCCACACGCCTCCCCTCCTCGGGACATCCGTAACTATCTGTTGTTTCCCCTTCCTCAGAGGGGCCTTCCTTCCCCCAGCCCTTTATTCTATACTTAACCTCTGTGGTTATGTGGGTTGTAGCCCACTTATTGGAGACTTAACAGCTGACAGCTGCATATAAATGGATGGATACCGTATTTGTGGTTTTGCGTCTGTTACCTCTCTCAGGATGATTTTTTTTTTTTTTTTTCTGGCTCCACCATTTGCCTGCAGGTTTCATGACTTTTTAAATAGCCAAATAATAATCCACTGCATAAATGTACCATGTTTTCTTTATCCATTCATCTGTTGACAGACATCTATGCTGTTTCCAGCTGCTATCTATTATGACAAGGGCAGCAATGCATATGGTTGACTGGAGGGCCCTCTGGGGCTGCGACCCAGCCTTTGCGCTTCCTTTCTCCCAGGACCACAAGTGTTGCTGAAATCCAAGGAGGGTCTGCTCTGGCTTTTTCAGTGGTTCTCTGAGAAGCGTGGGGATGGGGCGGCTTCCCGGCACTGTTCTCAGTTGGCGAAGCAGGGGCTAGGAACCCTGCCGTTCTCAACAATCCCAGTTTGAGCTTGTAGCAGCCGCCGCTTTGCTCTTAAAATGATCCTGCAGCGCCGCCATGTGGCCAGACGTCAGGTGGGCAGCTGTCCCTGAAGCCGGCAACAAACCCGCCCGGAGCAATTAGTCTTTGCAATTATGGACTATGTCCCCGGATTCCCTATTGTGGGCTCCCCACCCTCGGCTCCCCAGTTTTTACTTCTGCTTTCATGTAATACGCACATGTATGGCTTTATGTATCTATCTAAAGTCCAGGAACTGCAAACGAGAGACACAAATGATACTTGGTTTTCTGAGACTGGGTTAACCTATTTAATACGAAGGTCACTAGCAGCATCCATTTCCCCCTGCAAAACAACAAACAAACAAACGAACGAACGAACAAAAAAACAGAATTTCATTTTTTTTGTGGTTGAAAACAAATTCTACTGTTCACATACATGCTACATCTTGCCCATCCGTCCCTCTGTTGTTGGACACTTCTCAGTTCCATAACCCGCTGTCCTCAGCAGTGAGGCCTTAAACGCAGGCAAGCGCGTCTGTGAGAACTTGACCTGGGTGGCTGTGATACCACACCTTTAGCTGGGCCATAGGGTGATCTGTTGTGTGCTCAGATGACTCCTCTTTGGTCTGATCTTCCCTGTAATGAGTCGAGGACCGGCACAGAGAAGAGGCTTCTGCCTCCTCAGGGCCCCATCCCCTGGGCTCCCTGCCCTAAAGTCAAAACACCATTGGAAAAGTCAGGAGCCATCAGTGGCCGTGAAGAGGGGCCGCATTGTGGTCAGTTAACCAGGCCCGGAGACTGGCAACATTCAACCAGGCATTACCAACATGCCACCACAGAGAAAATCCAATCATTTTCCCAAACCTGATTCAAGGGTCACAGGTAAGCATCAGACACAGGGTACCTCTTGGACACACAACCTGGGAGAGGCAGGCATGGTCTGTGGAGAGGCCACATTCTCTTTGCAGATGGAGCCCCTAGTCCCATGCAGAGATCCAGGCACCCACCACGCATGCTCAGACTGCAGGGAGCCCATGTTCTTTTTGCAGGAGCACATAGTGCACACCTGCTCCTCTGATGCATATGACATTTGCAGCGTTTTCTCTCTTAGGTAAACAGAAGATCTCATTGGGCCACCCTGCTCTAATTTTAGATTATAAAAGTTTAAGACGGGGCTGGAGAGATGGCTCAGTGGTTAAGAGCACCGACTGCTCTTCCAGAGGTCCTGAGTTCAATTCCCAGAAACCACATGGTGGCTCACAACCACTTGTAATGAGATCTGGTGCCCTCTTCTGGCCTGCAGCGACACATGCAGGCAGAATACTGTATACATAATAAGTAAATAAATCTTTAAAAAAAAAAAATTTAAGACGGAGTCTCACCCAAACACTGGACATTTCTCTTCCCACTGCTAAAATTTCCTCTCTCTCTTTCTATCAGCTATTGTATTATTATTTTTGACTTGGAACAACTTTTATGAGTCATAATTTACTTACTATATGTTGCATATACTGAATGTGACTCACATTTCCTGTGATCATGCTCACATGACGTCATCAGCCAGAGTGTCACTGGCATACCACCCTCCACACAGACTCTTCTGGTGCATTGTATTATATTGTATTTTACTTCATCATATTCTATACACTCTCGCTTCTTTAATGTATTTTGAATTTACATTTCTATCCTTTCCTTCAGTATCCACTCTTGTTTGCTAATGCAAATGAAAGCACTTTGTATTGTCTTTTTTCCCTAAGATTTCCAGGTTTCATGCTATGAGATGGCTCAGCAGGTTAGGATGCCTGGCGCCAAGCCTGAGGCCCTGAATTTGATCTTGGAGACCCACAAGGTGGAAGGAGAAAACGGATCACAAAGTTGTCCTGTTATTCACATGGGTACTGTGGCACACATATGCCCCTCTTAAATGAATAAATAAATAAATGGGAAAAAATTAGAGAAGTAATGTATAATGGCATCCATTCAAAGCTCATACTCAAGGAATATGAAGTTTTCTAATATTTAGTACAATTATTTTAAAGGATGCAAAAGCATTATGTATAGGGTATCATACTGAATTAAAAGATGATATATCCTCCTGCACAGGATATAAAATAATCCATGTAAGTACCCAGAACTACATTTTTTAACTAATTAATCACATGCCAGAAAGTCCCTTACAGAAAGTTCCTTGCAGAGGGCACACAAAGTTGGAATCTGAGAAAAAAATGACCTCTGCCCAGATTTCCCTACACACAGTAATTTAAACAACCACCCATTAAAGCAGCTGAGGTATTCAACTTACTCCCCACAAAAATCAAAGGAAGCAGTGGAGGAGATTTCAGAGTGATATCCCTCGGGTTACAGTGCACATGCTCTCATTTGCAGTGATATCCCTGGGGTTACAGTGCACATGCTCTCATTTGCAGTGATATCCCTCGGGTTACAGTGCACATGGCTCTCATTTGCAGTGATATCCCTCGGGTTACAGTGCACATGCTCTCATTTGCAGTGATATCCCTCGGGTTACAGTGCACATGCTCTCATTTGCAGTGATATCCCTCGGGTTACAGTGCACATGCTCTCATTTGCAGTGATATCCCTGGGGTTACAGTGCACATGCTCTCATTTGCAGTGATATCCCTGGGGTTACAGTGCACATGCTCTCATTTGCAGTGATATCCCTGGGGTTACAGTGCACATGCTCTCATTTGCAGTGATATCCCTGGGGTTACAGTGCACATGCTCTCATTTTCAGGAGACTGCTGGAGGTTTTAGGAAAGATGACTTTAAGTCTTGGTCCAAGTTGGCTCTTGTTACCAAGACTCAAGGCAGCCTTGGAGGACTTGTTGCCTCTCACCAGATGCGCTGTCTGTCAAACACACTTTCTCTTCGGCAGACACCTGCGGCTGCTTTGGGGTGAGACTGTGTTAGGTCCAAAGCTGCCCCCCAATGGCCGTGCTGGTGACAATGTCCTAAACAGAAAGACTTTGGCCAGGTCAACAGAAGGGTTGTTATTGGGTAAACAGGGGCCTAAAAGCAGGTTTCTGTTTGCCAGGAGCCTCCCTTAAATCCCTTGATCCTCCCCAAAGGTCAACTACCATGAGCAAGGGCATCTAGTTCTGGGTCAACCCAAGCAGCCTGTATCAGCTCAAAGACCCCACCCTTGCTGACTGTCTCGAAAAATCCCCTTGCTTTTCCACCATTTTGATTTTCTCTCTGCCCCACCCCCGCCCCCAGAGGCCTTGGCAGTTGGACCCCCAATACACTTGCCTTTCTAGCCGTGAAGTGGTCCTGTGCTTACACTGAGTACGTGTTAAACATAGATGGAGAAGACAGGCAGGCTTCCATGGCAGCTGAGCCTAGCGCCCTGCCTCTTAGTTCTGATTGCCATCGGAAGGGGAGGCACCATTGCAATTGCTGTTTAGTGAATGAGAAAATAGAATTACAGAGCTTAAGGCACTTCTTCGGGTGCAACTCCATGGTAGAGCACTTGTCCAGCATGGATTCCACCCTCAGCATATGCATATGCACATACACACACACACACACACACACACACACACACACACACACACACACGCACACACACACGCACACACACGCACACACACACACGCACACACACACACACACACGCACACACCATCCAGGGTTGTCAAGCTGGTCAGGCACCCTGGGACTGCCATCTTGGTCTACACTGTTTCTTGCTCTAACAGCTCATCAGGACCTGCCTTGCTAGTATTCTGCAGTCTCACAAGTCCTGCAGTTGAGACAAGTTCTCCATTTAGAATAAAAATGACCAGAGTGCTTTCCAAAATTGGAAAATGAATTTTCCATCCTGCCATCTAGTTAAAAATTCTTGAATTGTCTTTCAGTAGCTGGATGTTCTGCTCCAAGGATGCTGTGCATTGACTTGCCGTGGCCTAGCTGGTTTGAGAAGAAGACCTTGGGGTAAGTAATGACCTGGACATTCAGAATAAAATCAATCCACTTGTGGCAGCAGCAGGTCAGAGAAGAATTAGCATTATAAGCACCAAGCAGAGCCTGACCAGCCATGGCGGGCATCTACAAGCAGGATCCATTAAGCTCACATAACCTGGGCAAGATGTCAGTCAATCTTATTGTATCCCTAAGAGGAGGAAGAGACACAGCAACTGGCTGAGCCAGGAGCTTTACAGATTTTAGATGACCTTTGAAGTTTGTGGTTTTATCCCATTTCACCACCAGAGAAGTACAGCTCAGAGAGAGAAAGCCAGTGGGCCTTGGGGCATAAAGGATTGATGTGGCCACATACACAGCCACATCTGTCTCTAATCTCCTATTCTCTTTATTTATATTGCACCGACTGCTTTTTGGTGATTGATGCCCAAATAACATTTAAGAAATGTATTTTTCAGACCTCTAAAACTGTCACTAAAATTGCCTATGATTTGAGCAAAACTGTGAGTGTTAATAATGAAGCTGTGCAGTGAGGCCGTGGAGAATGAGGGTGCTAAAACTGTGCAGCTGATGGGGACCTGGGCTCGCCTCACTTCAGACATGGTCCTTTACCTGCATGTTCACTAACATTCTCATCATAAAATGGAGTCATGCAGGTATAATGGCATATACACAGTAAAAGGTTATAATGAAGTCTATTACTTTGTGTGCTTACTAAAAACCTTAATAAAAATAGCACAAGAGGCAAGCAAGAAGGCTGAACCTGTAAGGGAGCTTGCAGCTCAAGCCTGAAAACCCAAATTCAATCTTTAGGAACCTCATAAAGGACAACTGACTCCACAAAGTTGTTCTATGACCCCCAGAGATGCACTGTGGCACACACCTATCCCCATCACATCCCACATAAGCACATGTTAATAATAAAACAAAATTTAAAGATAGCATGGAGGTAACGCATTTCACATTTGTTAACTTGAACTCATTGAACATCTGCTGCTTTCTTGTTCATAGTAAAAGTTCACTAAAACCAAAATTATGATTAAAGAAAGCAACTAACTCCTCAAGTGAGTTTATAAATTTTCTGGTGACTTTCATTGTGGATCATACTTTCCCCAAAAGTTATGAAAAATATAAGGAAATATACAAAGCTCGAGGTAAGATGATTTCCATTAAAATTGTTCTGTGTAACCTCACAACCGCTGCAGTAAATGGTTGTAAGAATCAGAAAAATGGAGCCTCATAGAGCGGAAAGTGTCTAATGAGATGTTATATGTACCTGAGACATGGCAAACAAGGAAGATGTTAGCAAAAGTAACCTATTGTAACTAATGATCTGGCTGATGGGTGCTGATTACGTATCAGCTGTCACCTGTGGTGCTATTTGTGGATGATTACAGAATTCTGCCAAATTCTGTGAGCCCCACCTACTCAATAACTTAAAGAGGGCTTGCGTAGGTTCAGTATTAATAATTAATCTTTACCCATGTTCAGGGTGGGTCTTCCTGCCTTAGTTAAATGTATTTGGAAACTCTCTCAGAAGTGCACTGGGTGATATGTTTCCATGGTAACTCTAAATCCTGTCAAGCTGACAAAAAATATAAAATAAGGAAGATGTAAATTATAGAAATATTTCAGAATATCAAACCCAATAACTGTCTCGATACTGGTGCTATAAAATAAATTGTACATGTATGGCGTCTTAAGAACGATTTCCAATGGAGATGGGCTCATCACAGATACTAGTATCTGCAGAAGCTCAAGTCTCTCATATAAAATGGCTGCAGCTGCAAAATTGTTTTCTTAGTGGGTCAACCCTCTTGGAGGTAAATTTTCATTTTGATGGGATCACTCAGAGACGCATAGGGACCTGGGCTGAGAGGCTCCACACATCCAGATTAATTGCCCTCTGACCCCAGACACCAGTCCTGAGAAGATGGACTACACCATCCATGGAAAGGGATGTCTGTGCAGCCCACACACGTGGGCTTTGGCTTGGTCTAGCCCCTTAACCGATGTGTTTGCTCACTCGGAGATATCTCTAGCCCTAGTTGTTACTTCACCTAACTGAGTTTGTATCTGACATTTCGATCATTTAAAGAGGAGACACTGTGCGGGGTGTATAGAGAGGGAGGTGCTGGGTGCGTTAGGTGGAGACTCCACGCCATCACTCTGGTGGCTTCCTGCTGTCTGCTAGTTGGTCCAGGTGGACCCTATGAGATGCTGAAGTCAGCTGCACACCTCTTTTCTTAATCCTGCTAGGATGGTTAATATTTATTATCAGCTTGACAAGAAACGAATTGGGCTGTAAGTACCCACCATGATGGCAGAGCCACCCCCATCCCCATGCCTTTCTGTCACACTGGACTGTATTCTCTGAAATCACAAGGCAAAATTAGTCACGTCAACCTTGTTGCTGCTGTCAGGTGTTTTTATCAGTCATGAGAAAAGCCAATGAGCTGTAAATGTCTGTTACATGGTCTTATTTGGAGAGTATGGTTAAGAAGAAAAGAACAGTGTATAGGTTCACTGTGAAATGTTCGCTGTGGATACAATCATCGTGTACACGCTCACCATGTACATGTTCACTATGTACATGTTCACCATATGCATCTTCATTTCGGACATGTGCAGAGTAGATTTTTTTTCCCTGTATATATTTATGATCCACAGTTGACTGACTTCATGAATGTGGAACCCACAGATGTGGAGGGTCAATTACAGTTGGAATGTTTAAAGGTATAATATTTTTTAAATTGGCACTTTCATGTAAACCTGATGGTGCTGTTGAACAAACTCACACTAGTGTATTCAATTTCTACTCAAATGATACACATTTAAGATCATTTGTGACTTGCATCCCATGCTTATCTTATTCACATGAGTTTTTTTTTTTAAGTACACTATAGTGCTTATAAAGATGGCTGCATTTTTATATTTATGAGGTAGAACTGTTTATCATTTAATTGTAAATGTTTTCTCAGTAGAGAACTGAAAATCACTAGAGTCCTACTATTCACTTTCTAAAATAAGATTTATAAACTGGATTACAAATGAAAGGAAAATCAGATTTTAAATCTTGTAGCAAATGAAATGAATATTCACTTTGAAAACAGAAATAGTATTTGAGTAATATTCTAGTGTGTGCAAACCACCCCTGGGGATATTTAACTATCTTTCGCTGTCACCTGCCTCTATGTAGCTCGTCCCTAGCACTTGGTAAACATGTACGGTTGTAGAGGCCACAGCTACTGTTGAGGCCTCTTTCTCATGAGACCGGACTTCCCTGGGTCAGGGACCAGTCATACTCCTCTCGGTACTAAGGGGTCTCAGGACATTTGCTAAAGGAGTCCAGAGCAGAGAGCAGGCTGAAGAGGGAAGGGCTGGGGCTGGGGCAGGTGCAGAGGAGAGACTGAGGCTGCTCGGCTGGCCTGGCCTGGTTTCTCAATGGCTTCTCCCAGGCTTCACATGATTCTGCAGCTGCTGTGTCCCGGCCTTGGGCTGGTGTTTTCCTAAGGGTGTCTTCTCTAGTCCCAGACACTCATCCACCGATGAGTTTTTATTACAGCACTTACCAGGTTGCCATTGGTAGAGGGATTCACTAACGCCTGTTAGCAGCTGCTCCTGGGCCACCAGAAGCCACTATCTCAGGGAAGCGACAACTGCTAACTTCACAGTTTCTGAGGGAGTACCCTGGTCCACTTCCTGCCTCCATGGCTGATTATTACTGTAAGTGGAATAATTTGTAAAGAACAAAGACTTATTTGGCTCGTGGGTCTCAATGTAAGGGTGCTTGAGAGAAGGCTGCAATGTCCTTGCTGGTGGGGACTCTCTGCGGGGTTCCATAGTGACCGAACAGCACACAGCAAGACAGCACACAAGTTCAGCCCTCTCTCCCTCTTATCAGAAAGCCATGAACCCGCTGGGTTATCCCCCCATCTTTTTGGACTCTCTGAACCTTAGTCTCTACTAAGGCACCATCACGGAGCACAGTAGTGGGAGTAGTTTCCCATTTTCTAAACACTCACACAGAGATTCACTTTCCAATAAAGTTTTGAGAAAGACATTTGAACTATAGCGGAAAGTAAAATCAGGTGTGAGTATTCAGGTATAAATAATCTGTTCCTTATTCAGTGCGTTTATGTTTCCAATTTGAAGAATACTTTATTAGTTTCTGTAATCAAACCTCAGGTAGACAGCATCTCACATACTCAGAGCTGTATGTCACCCTTATACAAATGGGAAAAATTAAGTTTAAATTTTCAAGACCAATATGGCTATCAATTTCTATGTAATGCTAACACAACATGGTAAATTGGGATGTGTTTTGCCCAAGTTAACAGCATGGCTAAAATTTCAAAAATTCAAATTGTGTGTGTGTGTGTGTGTGTGTGTGTGTGTGTAAAAGAGCAGTAGTATGTTATACTCCAGTGGCAGCAGCAGCTTTTCCAGGTTTTGCAGTTATTTGAACAAAATTGTAGAGACACCCAGTGTACTCCATTAAAAGAAAAGAACAAAGAAAATCCCAGAGAACAGCACAGTTGTTACCGTTATCTGACACTGTTTTCAAAATGAGCTGCTTCAGTCATCATCTGCAAAGAACACATGCTTGTAACATTGTTAACAACTCTGAGAAAGCACCGCCCCTCTGCATCAGGAGGCGGGCGCAGGCTGTTTCACACCTGCTGGTGGGAGATGCAGGGCAGCGCTGTCTTCCATCTGCCCCACCAGGAATGGAATCGCTGGAGACTTGGTTCTACTTCTCTAGCAGAGAGCACAGAGGATGATGGGGCTCCTCCTTCGCTGCCTTCCACAAAAGAGAGCTTCTCTTCCAAACCAAAACAGACCACCCAACTCAAAAGTCCCTCGCCACTGCTTCCTATGTGTTTCTCTATCCATCTTCCTGCCTCTCAATCTATGTTTGATTTTATTTAATCTTTTGAAGGGGTGTGATAGGGTTGAACCACGCCATAACTAGAAACAGGTTTTTCCATTAAATAACACAATCTCGGGGTTCATAGTGTGATCAAATATCCTGCAACAGTAGATGATGTGCTGGGGTGCCCATTGTGGTAGGGGTCATGGGGGCATTCCACACATAGTTCTACCCCAAGAACAGAGCCATATTCACCCAACTGTGTTTACTCTCAATGTGACAGGACCCAGAATCACCCAGGAGACAAGGCTTTTGGTGTGCCTGTGTTCTGGGGGTGGAGGTATGTAGGTTAGGTTAATTAAGGTGGGAAGACTCACCCCTAGAAGTGGGTGGCAACATTCCCTGGGCTCAGGTCCTAGACTTCACACAAAGCAGAAAGCTTATCTCTGTTTATCCACTGCTTTCAGCTTTCGGACTGCAGATCCAATGGAGCAGCTGTCTCGAACCCTTATCCCCCAGGGCTTCCGCTTCATGATGGACTGTGAATGAAAAAAGAGGACACGGCTGCTCCTAGGTATGGTTGAGGAGAAGGTTTGCTGTAGATATAAGGGAGACAACAGCCAGAGGCCATGGTGTAGAAGAAGTACTGGTAGATTTGATATCTTCAGTGGCCCTGTGGGAAGAGTGCCCTTTCTGAAGCCTCTCCCCAGAGACATCATTTGAGCCAGTACAGTCTGGAGCTGGCAGAGCTGAATTAGGTAATTTCCCCAAGGGCACAGCAAACAGGAGCTTCCGATCTCTGGAGCTTTAGCTGGTCTACACTCCCCATTCATAGGACACAGCAGGGTGTTCTACCTGATGCTATAACTAGAACACAGTGCATCCCAGGGCAGTGGAGCAGATCTGCACACAAAGCCCGGCGCTATTGGGACTCCATGCCCTGGTTTGTGAGAAGCAGATATTTATGCCCCCCCCCCCCCCGTATGTTCACTATTACATTGACAGAAACAATTAACATTGACACCAGTTTGTAACTGTAGAGCATTTGACAATGTGCAGCACATTTTGAGTGAATGCTTTTTTTTTTTTTTTTTTTTTTTGATATTTGGAACCACATGTCCACATGTAATAGTGAACAAAGGCACCATGGGATGTAACACACAGCATGCTGTTTTATCTGCGAATATGGCAGTATCATCCAGCTATCACCTATCATCCGTCTGTCTGTCCATCCATCCATCCATCCATCCATCCATCCATCCATCCATCCATCTTGGGACCAGCTGTCCTTGAATGCACTCTGTATGAGAATGACTGAGTTCTTAATCCTCCTGCCCCCACCTTCCAAGAGCTGAAATTACAGACAAGCATCACCACGGCAGCATTTTGTTTTATTTTAGGCATATTATAGAATCTTCACACTGGGCACTGTGTGTTCAGAACTCTTAGGGAGGCTGAGGAAGCCCATGTGAGAGGACCAAGGTTCCCCAGCTGCTGTGGGTGTGTCTTCGTTTTAAGCCACGTGACTTCCTTAAAATTAATCTTTGCAAAACGAAGAAAACAAAGCTTCCATCGTGACTCTTTACCTCAGTGACCCATAACACTGCGTCTGTGGCATTATGACATTATTTGAGGCTGATCTGGTTCTATCTCTTTAAAAAAAAAAAAAAAAAAGCAGCTAGGTAGGGGGAGCTGTGACTGCCGCACTCTCCTGGCCTTGCGTTGGATGCAGTGGCGGTCACGCTGGGACCTGCTGATGGTCCAAAAGACTCACAAAGGCCCAGCGGCTGGGTTGTTGCCGGCCTCCCCGAGTCTCTGGGGGTCCCTCCGGTGCGGCTGCATTGGACGCTGTGTCCTGCTGGAGCCGGGCGGTGCAGTCACCCCTGCAGCAGCTGCTAGCCCGAGGCTGTGGACCACAGTACTCAGCATCTGTGCCCCGGGAGGACAGAGCAGCTCCGGCTGTGGGGCCCAGGCGCACCGGTGAGGAATTGTTACTTACCATTGCACTCTTGGGTGGGGCGACGCCCGCTCTGCCTTGGGGTCTTAGTTCCAGAGAGGCTCTGACGCAGGCTTTGCCTTTTTAATTTCCACTCCATATTGTGGAGGGTGGTCACAATGGGCCCACTGCTGTAATGAAGAGTGGTGTCCGGACTCTTACACAGTGGTATTCTCAGAATAGTTTATTGCTTAATCTGTAGTCGCCCTAATTTTAAAAGCATGTTCTTAACCAGCCCGTTTCTCGGTTACCTTATATAATGATACTCGAAAGCCTTTTGGTGAAAACCGTTTTTCTTATTTTTCTTTCGTTCTAGTAAATAATTAAATTCTTAGAAAGAGTTCTGTAATTTTAGCAAAATTCTCTCCCGCACTGCTGTCCCTTTGCTTGCCTGTGTTTTCCTTAAAACAAGGTCAGTATCTCAGTCAAGAGTGTTGCCTTCAAGCCTAAGGATGATATGAGGATAATGTTGGCTTTAATCTTCTTCCCTGTGTCTCTGAAAATGGAAAAAAAGTCTCTTCCATTTCAGCCAAAGTCAGGGTCGGGGTTGATTCCAGGTGTTTTCCAAGCACAAGCTGTCACAAACCTGCATTGATGGGAAACTCTTTATTTCTGCACCAACCCAGGTAATTCACACCCAGTCTCATCTATTTGTCATATGACAAATTGTAAACTGCCCACCAGCTCCCAGATATGGATTAGTGCAGTGTGAGTGAACCCCTGTCTCCTGAGTTTCATTGATGACTAACCAGCTTGCTTTCCTTTGTCTTGCCACTTTCTTCTTTATCCTTTATCTCTCTTGGCTTTTGGCTGCCCAAGTCTCCCCCCGCCACCCCCCATGATCCTCAAGACTCTGTGTCCCTTTCAGAGGAACCAAGCGAGCTTATTCCATCTTCCTGTCTCCCCCCTGTTTTGCTCAGCCTGTAAGAGCAGCTGTAAGAACTGTTGGGTGCCGCTCTGGTGTTTCCTATTCTTCACAGAAGAAGAAAAACCCAGTCACAGCTTTTGAAGAACAAAGAAGGCTTACAGGAGGTGTCCTTTGCTTTCTGTCGGACTGGCCCTCACCAGCTCCGGACTCAACGGTCAGCTCAACTGATCTTCATGCCACAGCCCCTCAGAAGTCACAGTCTCTGTTTCCCTTCTGTTCAAGACACTGACGGTCATTGTTCACAGGATGGTGGGATCATTGAGACACCAAATGTTTGCAAAGATAGATAGCTGGAACTAGGCAGAGTGTGGCTAGTTAGTATTTGACTCGTTCCCATTCCATCCATCCATCCACCCATCCATCCATCCATCCATCCATCCATCCATCCACACACACATGTCTATCTATCCATCTATGAAACAAGCCAAATAACTTTGTATATTAGTTCTCCCTCAAAAACTGAATTTAGAAGTGGACTTTTGGCTGAGTGCATCTTAAAAAACTTGCTTTGGGCTAAATGCTATCCACTGTTCTACCAATCTGTTTTTTACATCTTTGACCTATGAAAGCAATGTTGAAATTTCCTCATTGCCACAGGACTGTTCTCTGGGGGGAAGGAAGGCTGATTCCTCTTGCATATCTCTCCCTAAACACACCATGGTGGCAGTAGCAATGACTATATTGGCATGTCCATCAGGAACCCAAGTAAGGACAGTTAAATGTGATCAAATGTGCCAAATTGGAAGTCAAAATACGTTCCCTTGCTATTCCGATCTTGGACAGCTCAGAAGCCGTTCACTCTTTAAAGGCGTTGCCAATCCTACAACTATTTTTAATTTCTACTTTGTCTGTCTTCCTCCTTTCTCTTTGCCATCGTCCTTAAACTCTATGCTTAACATGTGCTGGATTTTCAGTGTCTAGGAGGGAGATGTTGTACCCTTCCCTGAGAGATGGAACACAGAGAAACTGGAAGAAGCATAGGATTGGGGACCAGAAAGTGTGGCCTTGGCTCTGTTCACTTCTCTTTGTGCTGATCAGAAATCCATTTATCCTCATCGTCGAGATAAGGTTTGGGGGTGGGGGAACTTCTTAACTTTCATTAGAGTCCTAAGTATATGATCTGGACAGCTCTTGTTGGACCCTCCTCACTGTCTCAGAAATAGTCAGTCAAATAAAATATCTTTCACTTGTGGGATCAAAATCAGAAATGATTCAATAGCCCCATTCTGTGGGTTACAAAATGCGAGATTAAATACAAAATGCAATAGATGCCCAGCACACTCTTACTTGTAAAGGGAGAGATTGATTGAGTGTAGTAGCTTTTCTCACCGAAGATCGCGGAGTTCTTAGACCCCCAAACCCCAAGTCCTGGTTCTTGGTGTGGTATTTTCCCACTGCATGTAGGATTTAGGGTGATTGGAAGCCTGAGAGACCAGAGAGATTGCCAGGTTTGGGTGGAACCATCTTTGGTTCCCATACAGCAATGTAGCGCCCCAACAGACATTTGTTTCAAAAATTCTCCTTCCAATCTCCATAGTCTGCATAGTCTTTCGCTTTTTCCCAAAAAGAGAAAAGCTTAAAGTAAGTCAGTCACCTTATAAGTGGTGGTTTAAATTTCATAAGCATCTTTATTTCATCAAATTACTGAGTACTAGAAGGGAGCGAGCGGGCATGCCAATCTTGTATGTAGCTGGAATGTGTGTATACATCTACACAACAGTAGATTTAATGTTTCCCTTGTTTAACAAGATGATACATTTAATCATTAAAATTTCCCAGTAGAACAAAGAAAATATTGGATAAGATGTACGTACACACACTAAAATATTAGTCACTATCTGAAATTGAAACTTGACTAGGTATACATATATTTTTAACTTTCATTTTCTAAGTCTTACAATACTGCAGAAGCAAAAATGTAATTATTGGATTAAACAATAGCTGCTTTGCCCTGAAAGCTATGAATTTGTTATATTTTTGAAGCTCAGCCTGTAAATTCTATTCAGTTTATGTCAGCTTCCTATCAAAACCCCCTTTATTTTTATTTATCAGTTGTTGTTTTTTTATAAAATGTCTGTGCTGAGTGACTGCTTTAGGAAAATTGTAATCCTGAAGAACGTATTTGTTTAACTCCTTATTATATTCCTCAGACTCATTTAAAAAAGAGAAAAGAAAAAAAAGCCCAGGACTTAGTGGATTTGTTCAAAGACAGGCTTGCTCAGAAAAGCCGCGTCTCACCATAGTGATTCTGGTGTTTAATGCAGTGGCACTCCAGGCTTCTGGCTTTTGAAAAGCAGCTGAGAACAGATCAACAATCCCACCTTGTGCCTAAGCCCCTGGCACAGTGGCACATGGTGGCACATGGTGGTAGGCTTCTCCAACAAGGTAGCTTTTTAAAAGGTGAATGAATTCTTTATGTCTTCCAAAAGTACATAATTATTCAGCAACTCTTGTCAAGTTTGGTAGATTTCAACCATATTTAGCAGCTTTGCTGAGGTATTATCCATATGGCATCCAGTTTTTTTCCGAGTTATGTAAAATTTTATCTGTGAGTATAGACGGCTTTTTTTTTTTTTTTTTTTTTGGCCAGTGCAAGACCTGGAACCTCCTGCCTACCACAGTCAACTCTGCTGGTTGACTGAAACACGATGACACAGGATCAACTTGAACTTGACTCAAGATATAAAACTAGGTGTTTGTTCTTATGACCTGCAAAAGAGATTATGTGCACATTGGTGGAACGGGCTGAATTGCTCACATTATTGAATGCCTCCTATATCTGTGATCCAGTAAGCCTAAGAGGAGCCAGACAGCTTTGAGGAATTGGCAGCAAAGGAAATGAGAAAGGCCTGGTTCACACACCAGGCTTCAGAATTCCAGGGAAAACACTTGGGTGTTTTTTCTCCTGTGACCTGAAGTAGGGTGTTTTCACAACTGTGTGTGTTCCAAGGAAATCCCTATGTGCATGTGTGCACACTGAGTAGTACCCTTCACCTTTAGCTTCCCATTGTGGTGGTGTGTAAATGCATTTCTTTTCTGCATTTGATTGCAGAGGCTTCTGAGGCCAAAGGTGACCATGGCTTTTTCTACAGCAGATGGCCCATAGTACTGCCATTTACGACACAGACAGTACCTACTGTGCTAGATCCTGGTCTATTGATTTGGAGGGTGAATTTGTCTGACTTTTCCATTTTGCATAGGTTCTGTTTCAAGCCTGTCCATTCTTTGCTGACTCATGCTCTGCTCTGACCTGAGAGGATGGGGTGGTCCCTCTTGGTAAATCAGTGGAGGAGGAGGGCTAGAAGTCTGCCTGCATGTGGCTCCTTGTTTCTGTGTTGAAGATATTCCAGGGCAAGTGTTTGCCATGCCTGGAGGTTTACTGCTCATGACTTTGTTGGCAGTGGTGATTTTTAGTTCTCATTCACAGATGAATGTGTACTCTGCTCTCAGGAGAGGGCCAGGTGCCGTGCTATGCCTGTTGGCTATAAATGGGTTAAACAACTGTTTCTGGGGCCACTGAGGTTAAGCTGCAGAGAGCTGTGGATGCCCAGATGTACTGCAGCACCATGAGGAGCTCAGGAGGAGACAGCCGTGGCGTCCCACCCACGTCCTTCCACAGAGCCTTCACTTCCCTTGGCCCTAAGTGTTTCGGGTCTATTCAAAAGGCTCTCTAATGTCACAGAAACCCTATATAGGATAAAGCACTAAGGTGGCCCTGGTTTGTGTGGGAAGGCCCCTCTTCTCGTTTCCATGGTAACAGCCAGGTGTCTGCTCTGACTCCTAGGAGGTTGCTTTGACCTTGCTGCTTCAGTTCAGTTGATTGCAGCCTACATCCCTTTTGTTTTCCACGCTCTGTTCTCTGCTCACCTCTACTGAAGCACAGTTTTGGATTAAGGGGTCCTAGCCAGTTGTTTGGTGATTGTGCCTTACGCCTGGGCTCATAGCTGTTTATTTCAAGCTGCGCAATTCACAGACACTTTTGCATCAGTTAGAGAGTGGAGTTGGCATGTCTTTCTTCCTACTCTCCAAATAAAACCACATAGTGCCAAATCTTGCCGTGATGCTCAGTTCTGCCAAAATAGGATATTTTTGCTGAGAAGGAGAAGAGATCACAGAATAGACACGGTGCTAATCTCAATCATGAACAGGAGCTCCAGATTTTTGAGCCAAACGAATGATTGATTCAGCAGCTGGCCAGGAGAAGCATCCAGCCTCATTCCCCTGCGGCTGTTGCAGGGCGCCCATTGCTTTGGCCGGAGGAAAGTGTGTGAATTGGTAGACAGAAGCCATTTCATAGGTACATGTGATGTAACGTACATGAGCAAAGACAGTGGTGTCTGGAATTTGCACACACTGCCCACACTGCTGGGTGCTTTCAGACACAGTTCACTTGGTTTTCATGGAGACACTGCTCATGGATGGCACAAGCCCTGATTTACAGATGTGGAAAGTTAGGCACAAAGAGATTACAGAATTTGCAAGTGGTGTGAAGGCTCTAGAAGGCTGTGTGATGTTTTGTTCTTTTCTAAATGACAGGGACCAATGGCTTCTCTTACCTTTGAGGGAGGTAGGGGAGGGCAAGAGGTCCTCTAAATGATTTGTTGTTCCCAGGGAACTGGTCCTCTCTGATGGAGCTCTGGTGCACTAACCCAGTTTTCGTCCTCCACATTTATTCTAACTTCCTGCTTCCTTGTGATCAGCTCTCACAGAGTCCGCCAATGGCAGTAGTGTCTTTCCAGAACCCACAGGTGCTGTTTTTCAAAGCCCCTTTGCTCCCCCTTCACTGATTACCTCCCATCTCCAATCATCATTTCTTTGGTGTTAATCCCATGACCCTACTTCTCAGCTCTTGAAATGAAAACTTAACCCAGTCTTGAATCATTCTTCCTTCTGAATAAAATCATTGAAGACCATAAGTTGTCCCATAAATGTACTGCTACCAATTTTTAATGAAGACTCCGCATGCGAGGACTGTCTCTGGAGGGCATGTGTATCCAGGCTGAATGTACAGATCCTTGTGCATTCGTTTTAGGTAGTTTTCGGTGCTCTCTGTTTGTGGCACATGGTTCTGTGTTTCTGCAGATAAAGATGGAGTATTTCCATGCAGAATACAGTTACTGGAGCTGAGAGCTCTTCAGTGCATTTCCTTCCTGTTGCTGCCAACACAACACCATAGACCGGGTAAATTATGAAGAAAAGAGCTCTACCGAACCTCACAGATTGGGTCGAAGGGCAAGTGGCACATCTGGAGAGACCTTGTTGCTTCTTGCTGGCAGAGTCCCAAGGCTGCTCAGGCCGTCATGTAGGAGGAGACAAGGAGCGCGCGAGTCTCCTGTGTTCTATTCCTCTTCTGATAAAAGCTCTAGCATTCAATCACCAGCATACCACTCTTGCTATTTACCACGTCAGCTCCCACGGGCCCCTCTGAACTCACAGCTGGATTAAGTCTCTTCCTTCTATGGATGCAACTTCAGCATGTGTTGTAGAGGGAGCAAGCCAGCTCCAAACTCTAGCAGACTTGAGTCTGCTCTATGGTATGGTTGCATTTAAAATAAAAAAATTAAGGAACAAAAACATTTTTGTTTAAGAAAAGAAAAACAGTTTCTCAGCCAGCTTTTTAAAATTGCACTGATTGGCTTTGATGGATGCCAATCAACATGCCCTGTTAAAAAAATGTAATTATAGCAAATTGCTGAGAATTTGTTTGCAGGGATGGGACTACATTGTATTTTGAGTTTTTCTAGATTTTATTGGTCATCCAAAAACCTACGATGACTCATTGTAGTTTGAGTGATTATTACTGCAGACATTTCATCCAGTGGAAAGGTTGGTGGGTTGGGATGTAACATAGGGGAAGAGTGCCTGCCAAGCATGTATGAAGCCCTGGATTCTACCATTAGCATCATCAATAGAAGGAAATAAATTAAGATGCTGGGCTGCACAAGCGGAAGGTCCAGGAGCTGATTCTTTATAGCTTCAGCCTGTCCCCTTCCTCCTGGAATGTGTTTCAACAAAACCACTTATTTCCCAATTTTCTTTCCTTCTTTCTTTCTTTCTTTCTTTCTCTCTCTCTCTCTCTCTCTCTCTCTCTCTCTCTCTCTCTCTCTCTCTCTCCCCCTCCCTCTCTCTCTCTCTCTCTCTCTCTCTCTCTCTCTCTCTCTCTCTTTCTTTCTTCCTTTCTTCTTTTTGAGCTAAGGATCCAACCCAGGGCCTTGGGCTTGCTAGGCAAGCACTCTACCACTGAGCTAAATCCCCAACCCAAATTTCCTCAACCCCAATTACCAATCCCACCTCCCTTCAGACAGCTCTTATATATGGTCATGTCTAAGAAGGCTTTGAAATTACAAAGTATTTTTATAACCGAGACATTGGTAAAAATAGAAAATTTGGTCTCCTGTGTCCTGACTTATCATTGTTGTAGAAGTTTGTCATTTCTCTATTATATTTCTTTAAAAGCAAGGCTGTTTTAAGGGCTAGTAGGCAACAGGCACAGTTTCTATTTCTAAGTCAAGTGTTTCTGGTGTGCATGTGTGTGCATGTGTGTGTGTGTGTGTGTGTGTGTGTGTGTGTGTGTGTGTGTGTGTGTGTGTGTGTGTGTGTGTGTGGTGTGTGCCTGTGCGTATACTATATGTAGGTTCCCATATGTCCATGCTTTTATTCATGGGTCCTGGGTATCCGAACTCAGGTCTTCAGGGTCAACAGACAATTTACTCACTCAACTGTCTATCTAACTTAATATTTGTCTTTCAAACATAAGATATTATCTGTGTTAAGTTGTAGGTTTGGATTTTAAAGACTGTTGCTCCTCAAGGAAGGTATATTGTGTGAGAAGTAGGATTCACGGTAGGAAGAAATCAGGGAAACCGAACACATGAGCTAGGTTGATACAAACGTTTATTATTTCAGAGGCCTCTCTCTGTGTCTAGTAACACGTGTGTGTTTGTTGGTGTGTGTCTTGTTGGGAGGCTGGGGACAAGGGGAATGTCATGCTGGTTGGCAGAGGTGCAGCACAATGATATTTTATATTTGATGAGTCGCCGAAGCCAAGGACCTGGCCATCTTTCATGTAGGCTGTGTTCTCAGTGCGCACATTTTGTGTTCTCCTTACTTTTTACCTTTTTTTTTTTTTTCCTTTCAAGGTCCTCGAAGTAAAGCCAAAAATGCCTGTAGTTTATGAGCTTGGAGAAGTGCTCTCAACAGCAAGCATTTTCTATCTCCTGAGATGAGGGTGGGCAATGCCCTACCCAGAACCTCGATAGCATCTTCACCGTGCACCTCCCACAAGGAAGACAGAAGAGCCTCAGATGAGAAGAAGTTAACTTTGCCTCTGGGGAAAGCCGGAAACTCCCAACCAGCTAATACTGGTTTGCTTTAAAAAACTCGACCTTATCAGACCGGAGTAGCATTCAGAACACAGGCACAAAACCCAATGTTTTCTGATGTCAGATGATGACAGATGCCGGAGGAAACTGGCTTTTCACCAGCCAGGAAGAGCTTCGCTCAGAGAGCACACTGAAAGGAAACACACACCAGCCTTAAGCAGAAGGAAACGGGAAACGTCAGTGGTTTGCAAGGACAGCTGTTCCAGAAGAAGGAAGCATGGAGACCCAGGAGACTAGGTAAATAGTTAACATTTTAAGTGATAATTTGTTCATTTATTTGTGTGTGTGTGTGTGTGTGTGTGTGTGTGTGTGTGTGTGTGTGTGTGTACTCGTGAGTGTGGAGGTTGAGGGACTAATTTTAGAAGTCAGTTGCCTTTTTTTTCTCCCATGTGGATTTTAGGAATCAAATTCAGGTCATTAGCCTTGGTAGAGGGTAGAGGGCACCTTTGTCGTGCTGTCCCCGTGGTTGCTATTTTATGAGTCTGTGCCTGATCTTAGGAGCTTAAGGACTTGGACAAAATTATGTTTATCTCTTACTGTTGAAATTTGTATGTGCTCTTTCTCTTTTTGAATGTTTTAAACTGAAATAGAATTACATCACTTGCCCTCTCCTTTTTCTCCCTCCAGCCCATTCCAGCTACCCTTCCTCACCCCTTCTCATGCCCCCTCATGTAAATAGCCTCTTTTTCTTTGATGATTATTGTTATATACATACATATGTATGTGTACGTACAAATATATTTATATAAACATACCTTTTCTCTAAGCACTCTTTTGTTTTATTTCCTTTTTTGATTTTTCGAGACAGGGTTTCTCTGTGTAGTCCTGGCTGTCCTGGAATTGGCTCTGTAGGCCAGGCTGGCCTTGAACTCAGAGATCCCCCTGTCTCTGCTGCCTGAGTGCTGGGATTAAAGGTGTGTGTCACCTCTGCCAGCTTAGAGTGCTACTTTTATTTGAATGATGTGCAAAAAAACCCAAAAGACAAAAAAAAACAACAAAAAAAGAATTTTTAGTACCATAAACACAAGAAAGACTTCACATCTTAACATAGTGATATCAACAGATGAAAAGAGTCTTCAAATTTTGTTTTCCAAACTTAAAATACTAAGGGGATTAGAAAACAATAATAGCAGTGTTTCTCTACCAGCTCCTGAAAACTGCACATTAAATAGAAGCTCTGTTGTTGTTCTTGTTGTTCCCTAGCATTCCCAGGAGCACTTAGGAACTGAATCTTGAAATGCATTCCAGGCTGGCCTTGAACCTGTCCCCCCACCCCACTCAGTGCTGGGATCACACTTGAGCCATCACACTTGGTTGCTTTTAAAGCGTATGAATGTATGTGGGTACCATCAAATAACAGGCACATTCAGTTATCCTCTGTGTCTGCTGGAACCCAGAGGAATCACCGGGAACTAATGTCTTCACTGTAACTGATGTTGCCATTAGACAGAGGTGTGTGCATAACTTTTACCTTGCGATATTCTGCAGAGTTTTAGAGGATTTCTCAAGCACTTCCACAGTGGTACCTGCCCCCTTAAGTTTGGAAGCAGGTGAATGAAAAGTGAACTGTTTTTGTTTAACTTGACAGTTAGCTGATTTGTTTGGAGAAATTTCATCTGCAATAATCATACAGAGCACTCACCGGTCCTGACACTAATGACAAATTGTCAATCATCAGGACAAAGCCCAATGATGTAGGCTGTTTTGCAGTCACTCACGGGTGATAAATTCTATTTATGTCTAAAAGAAAAGATGAATTAAATTTGAGTGTATTTTTTTTTTCAGAGAAGGACATTATATAGGCTGTAGATACTTCAGAATTCTCACTTTGCTAAACACTAAAAAATATCAGTGACCAGCAATACACACATGTATGTGAGCACATACATATGTCTACATACACCATTGTGCATCCACTTCATTCAGCTTACTGGCTGCTGACCTCTCGTGTCTCTGCTGGTGTTCTGAGTGAGCGACAAAAGACTGGGGCTGCTGTATGTAGTTAAAGGGCAGAGATTATGTAACAAGAGAAAAATGTTATTTCTGTAGCACCTAACATTTGCAAATAATGATGAGAATTGTGGTGAATAGCATGAGGCTGTGACATGTTGCAGAAAAGAAAATTTCTTGGCCTGTGGTAGAACTTCTGCAGAGTTGTGAAAATCGTATTACCTCTCCATATGAATATTGTCTAGATTAGAGAAAGTAGGAGTTTTTTTTTTAAAGAAGATTTGATTATGTGTTGTACTCAATTCAACATGCCAAATAAACCTTTATTAGTCTTCTAATAATGAACACTCATTTCATAAGGCAAAAGAACACATTTGGAGGGGTTGCTTTGCCCCCTCAAGAAATCTCAAAGTCAGTTTGAGATCTAGATTCATTTAGGATCTAATTTGGGGCAGGCAAAAAAAAAAAATGTGTTTTGAACATTTGACTAAATAGGATCCTAGGTTACTGTGATGAAATTCTTGTCTGTCTACTGAACCAAAATAACAAAGATTCAAAAGGAGGTAACAGTTATATGTGAAAAACAAACAAACTGCTCTCCAGAGGTTTGGGAGATGGTTCAATGGTTAAATGCACCAGATGTTTTTGCAAAGGACCTGGGTTTGGGTCCCACCACCCACAAGGTGCATGTGAGGGGTATGTGCACCAGAGTACAGGTGTCCACAGAAGCCAGAGGCATCAGATCCCTTTGGAGCAGATGTTAGAGGTAGTTGTGAACCTCCCAACAGGGCTGCTAGGAACTGAACTCAGGTCCTCTGAAAAAGTAGCACATGCTTTTTAACTGCTAATCCACCTCTTCAGCCTCAAATTATTTATAACTTTCAACAACTGATAATCCCTTTACTGTGTGCATGCCCATGTACCTATGTGTTTGTGTGTATACACATGTGAGCACATGCATGTGGCGGCTCGAGGTGAACTTCAGGCATTACTCTTCAGGAGCCATCCACCTTGTTTCTTTTGAGACAGGGTCTCCTTGGCTCAGAGTGTGCTGAGTAGGCAACACTGGCTCCCATCATGCACCAGGGATCCAGATCTGGGATTATAGGCGGGCACTGCTATGTCTGACTTTTTACATGGGTTCTGAAGAGCAAACTCAGGTCTTTATGTTTGCATGACAAGCACTTTATGGACTGAGCTATTTCAGCTCCCTGGTAACCCTTCTCATTTTTTTTTTTTTTTTTACAAAGTAGGTTGTACACATTGTGAATGGCCTGCTGTTAGCCAACATTATAGAGTAAGTTACCTAATTTTTTCCCCAACACCATCTCACAGTTTTTGTAGGCAGGCTAATTTGTAATACAAGGTTTCATATTTCTCAAGAGACTAAGAAACAGCTGGCATCTCTACACAATATAAAAATAATCCAAACCCACAGAAACCTGCACGTAATAATTAGTGTGTCAGCAGTGATGTGTTTTATTTAGAAATTACCTATCACAACTCTAAGGCTGGAAGTTGCAAAGAGATTTTGGAACCTTTTCAGCAGGCATGTTATAACATAAAAACTCTCACTACCACCCGAAGTTACTACCCAGTTAACTGTATACAGCATATGTATGTCAGACAAATATTAAGAAACAGAAGGGTGGGAGAGAGAAAGAAAAAAAAACATGAAGAAACCAAATGCATCCATGTTGGTTAGTTTCCTTTCTGCTCTTGATGTTTGTGTGTAGTAGCTGGCATCCAGCAATTCATCTTTTATGTTCTAGATTAAATCTATAATTTAATTTTAAAGATCTATTTTATTTTTTTAATTGTGTAGATGTGTGTATGTATATGTATGGGTATGCCCACGTCAGTGCAGGTACCCACAGAAGCCAGAAGAGGGTGTTGGGGTCTCTGAGTTACCGCTTGTTGTAAACCACAGTGTGCGGACTCTAGGACCTGAGCTCAGGTCCTCTGGAAGGTTAAGATGGCTCTTAACCACTGGGCCGTCTCGTCATCCCCTTAAAAATAATTTCAAGCACTTTACCATATTATTGGCTAGTGAATGCAAGTACAGTCCTTGTGTTAAACTTAACACAGACGACTGAAAACATACCCACTTTTACGGAAGCAGTAATCCCAAGCTGACCTTGTTTATTAAAAATTTGCTTAAATCATTTGAACCTGAAAAACGTTTGAATTCACTTCTGTTTTTTTAGGGAGCTGAGAATTTCACCCATGTAGTTCACTGTTGCTAAACCAGTTTTTAACAGCACCCCATTAAGGGGCTTCATAAACTAATTTGGCAATGACTTGCTGAAGTAGAAAAACACGCATGCCTAACACATGTAAAGACACAGGTGCAGCTAAAGCTCACAGCAGTTGTCCTAAGACTTTATCCACACGTGGCAAGCAGAACAGGTGACAGCCACTGGCTTGTGTGAGATAGCTGCCTTCCTTTTTCATGCCACTTTTCATCTTAATATGAACTGTGTTTGTCACATGCCCAGAGGAAGCCGTTGGTTTTCTGCTGTTATTCATGGACGGCCTTTTGGAGATGCTGTTTGTCCTGATGCCTAGCTTTGGGGGTCTCTGAGTCCTTTGGAAACCCCTGGTGGCAGTAATCTCTAATTCCAGTGATGACGGGGAATGGAGGGGCTGGCGTAGGAGGGAGGGTGTCTGTTGGTGGACTGAGGAAGTGGGAGTCAGAGGAGTGGAAGGAACTGAAGAGAAGGCTTCGGTGTGAAGAGTGGGAACAGCTACCAGAAAGGGACAGGTCTGAGAGGAGGCAGTTTGAGGAGGTCATTGGCACACAAAGTCATCCTTAGTAAAATCAGACACAAGAAGGAAACTTCAGTGAGAGGGGTAGGAGCGTGGAGTACACAGGCCACAGAATGGGGGGAGAATTCAGACCTCAGAGGGCTTCCTGTATTAACTAAGGGTACTGTGCAAACAGAGATACTTGGGACACCAACCCAGCTGTCTCGATGCACAAGCCCAGCTGCCTCCATGAGCTTGGGACTCTGATGGAGCCTCTCTCTGCCCAAGACTCCACACAGTCTCTAGAGTGTTCCACTCAGGACTGTAGGAAGGAGACTCACTCTGCATGCTACTTCCATGGGCTGTCATGGGGAGCAGGGGCTCAGGAGTGTGGTTTCCCATCTATTGCTGATCAGTCAGGAAAGATGGCAAAGGTTTCAAAAAACGTGCATTTGGGGTCCTGGGTAAGGGCTCTGAGAGCCCAACGATGAATCTGGTCTTGCACAAGTCATGGTACCACGTGTGTTAAAGAGCAAATTGTTTTTGGCTCTTGTTACATAGGCAAGGAAGGCTATTTAGGACTGTAGTGACAGGCACCAAGACTTTGAAAATGGGGGTGGATGTCAGCTTGACCTCTAACACATGAAGACAGTTGAGCGTTCCAGTCAATGGGCTGAGGGAGGAGCCATGAAAAACCATGAAGGGATTCTTGTTAAATGGACTCCATGGGATTCCTGAGGCAGGAAGCAGAGTGATGAGTCTCTCTAGACTAGGGGATTCTCCCTGAACTAACTGAACAATTCCTGCCACGACTGACCTTAGACAGGACAAAGACAGCCTACTGATGGGACCTGTTGAGTAGCGGTCAACCTGTAGTTGGTCAAGGAGCTACTGGGTTTGGTCAAGAAGAGCACCCCATTAGACTCACACAGAGGCATTCCCAGCCTCCTCTCCTGTCTTTCCATAGGTTATCCCTGTAAACCAGACTTGCCATTGATCTCAGGGCCACAGCATGCTGGGACTCTAGACCAGCTCTGTCCTCAGAACCATGCATTCACTTGTCACAGATTAAAGGTTATGCACCATGGGTTATATATAGGAATAAAACTGATGCAGACACAAATTTTTATGAATCTTACATATTAGCAGAGTATGCTGTTGGTTTCCACCAACTTGATGCAAACTAGAGACACCTAAGAAGAAGGAACCTTAATTGAGGAATTGCCTCCATCAGATAGGGCATTTTCTTGATTGATTGATTGATAGATGTGGGAGGGCCCAGCTCACTCCAGGTTAAGCAAGCCATGTGGATTGGAGCTAGCTAGTAAGCAGCGCTCCTCCATAGTTCTCACCTTTGCTCCTACTTGAGTTTCTGCCCTGGCTTTCCTCAGTGATGGACTGTGACTGGGACATGTAAACCAAATCAACCTGTACCATCCTAAGTTGCTTCTGGTCATGGTGTTCATCACATCCATAGAAAGTAAACAAGGGCACAGGGTAAAGCAAAACAAAACAAGAAATTATACAATGTAGGGGATGATGAGACAAAGGAAGACACCTTCTGAGTCTCAGTGGGATCAAGAGTCTTAAACAGTGTGGTCAGGACATACTGGTGACCGGAGAAGGTGACATCTGAGCGAGCACTGAGGCAAAAAGAGATTTGGTCATAAGTTGTGTGGGGAAGAATGTTTCAGTAACCAGGATCTGAGTCTGTGATGGAGAAGGAAACTGTTCTCAAAGAGTCCATGTAGCTGGTCTGTTGAGGGAGCAGAGGTAGAAGTTGTGGAGCACATTACAAGATGTAACACTCCAGACAAGAAGTCTGTGGCTCTGGCCAGCAGGGTGGGTATTGGAGATACTCACCTGATGGCTGTGTGTTGGCCCACTTGCCAATCTCTCCATAGAGAACTATCTCCATACCCTGTCTGCATCAGAATGTTGACATGTCTAAGAAGAATCTCAGCACTAGGTTATGAATTCCCTAATTCTCCAGTATCAGTTGGATGGACCACAATTCAATTTTGACATTAGCAACCCAGAGCTAACACAAACCCTGACATCAAAGCCTCAGTCCCACGAGGCTGTACCTACTTGAGATGTCAGCTATCGATGAGTGGGATCCTAGACCACCTAGGCTTCTGCCTAACCAACTGCAAATTGGAGGATGCCTAAGATTGCCCTAACCTGGGTTTCAATAATCTGCTGAAATAACTTGGTGTTGAGGAGAGCACTTTCCCTAAGATTGCAGTTTGTTATAAAGGATTCTATCTATTCTGTGTGTCCCGGGAACAGCCAACTAGAAGAAATACAGAGGGTATGGTGTGGTGAGGGGTGCAGGCATGGATCTTTGCTGTTTCCCTCTGAGCATCCATCCTCCCAGAACCCTGATACATTCACCATATTCAAACTTCCTGAGCTCCATTGCCTCAGAGTTTGTATTAAACTTCTATTACATTGAAATGACTTGGTCATTGGCCATTGGTGCCTGCATTCAATCTCCATCCCATGTTTTCTACTTGGGGTTTCTTAAGGGTGGAGAGGAGAGGGGGACTTAATGACATGATTTGTTCCTCTGGCCACTAGCCTCCAACTTGAGGTCATTAAGAGTCACCTCTGCATCTATACTCAAAGTCCACTGTGAATAACTAAACACCCTCCTATTACTCAGCAAGATTCAAGGGTTTTAGGTGTTTCTGTGTCAGGAACGGGATAGCTATATTTATATGATCCGCAAATGTAAATAACAAATATGCAGATGGCAGAATGGTCTTCAGGACGGCAGGCAGATCTGCAGTTCTAGTGTCTGGAAACAAGTACAGACAGGGAGGAGCAGGTGGCCAGGACACCGCGCCAAGCCAGCATGCCTGATGAAGGACAGGCACAGAAGTCATTTAGGCTTGACGCCATGGTTGCCCAGTGCTGGGGGCAAGCCTGGGTCAGTGGTTTTATTCCATACCTCCTAGGTCGCAGAAGCTCACAAGTACAAGTAAGGGCAATTAGTGTGCACTGCATAATTGCTGGGTCCAAACCTTCTCTTGAGTGACAGGACCCAAAGCCCCTTGCCTCTGACATCCGCTTCATTTTCCCCCATCTATTTCTGGGTATGCTTGGGGCAGGGATAACTCACAGGGGCTCAGGGATAGGTTTGCTCATGTTCTTTCCACTTGCGTCCCTTGGCCCTGGAGTCTGTACCATGCTTCTGCAGCTGGTGTCCTGGGCAAGATGTCATTCCCATGTCCCCAGTGGAGCCCTTGAGCCCAAAGCTACTTGTAGTGAGTGTATGAGTGTGTGTGTGTGTGTGTGTGTGTGTGTGTGTGTGTGTTGGGGGGCACAGTGGCCAGGGCCGTTGTGGTAGTACCATGTGAAGTTAGTCTTGCCCACTATTTATTTTCTATCAAATACTTTTTATTATTACGTATTTATTATAGAAAATAATGTGTTTCATCGTAGCATTTCCCATGAAAATTTGTCATAGCCGCTTTCCCCACTGCTTTTCTCGTCCCCGTCCCTCTGGTCCCCTTTCTGCTTTTATGTATATAATTCTTCCATCTACATTCTGCATGTGAGAGGACACATGTGACAGTTGTCTTTCCACATCTCTGTCCCTTATGTCCTGGGCACTGTGGCTTCACGTTGTGTTGTCCCAGGCTCAGAGCCATTGCCTTGTGTGTCCCAGGAAAGAGGAATGTGGGACTTGCCCTGTCCTCATATCTCCTCTTTGCCTTAGAAACAGCCACCTCCAAACGGTGGAAAACAAACTCCTTGTAAGCACCCTTCCTCCTCTGGGAAACAGTGTCGTGCAATGGTGTAAGCCAAGCTGGCCCTGCTTGCTTTGGATCTCAGCCTCGCCATTTGTAGTACGGTGGCCATGAATCAGTGACTATTTCCTCACTGTAAGAAAAATCATCCCCATGGTCCCATTGAGTGGGCCCTGTGACACCACACAGGTGAGTGCCTGTCCTCCTGGGGCTCCTTGTCCTAACAGTGACAAGCAGTGGAAGCGCTCAGTATTCACCCCTGCCTCTCAAGTTTGAATTCCTGACCCGGCTAGCGGTGGTGTTTGGGGAAGTCATGGAACCTCTGTGGGTGGGGTGGGGTGTCCCAGCTAGAAGTCAAACACCGAAGGCTTTGTCTGCCACTGGCTCCCACCCGATCTTCCTGCTTCCTGGTCTGGAGCCACAGAAGGAGCTGCTACACATTCCAGCCTTGGCTGACTGAAACCATGAAGCAGAACCTCTGCCAGACCATGTCACCATGACCAGAAAAGGAACAGTGACTTTGTTCCCCTTGTCCCTTGGATGTTGAATGGACACTCAGGCTGCACCCCCAGAATGTGGGATTAACTATGGTTCATCAGGAAAGGCCGAAATGAGCCACAAGGAAGCATCCCTGTGCTCCCGGAAGCCAAGAGCAGCCACCTTCTTACCTCTTGGACCTCTAGAGACAAGGCATAGGAGCTGAACAGGTTGAACACTCCTGATCTAACATGTGAAATCTGAAAGGTCATTATCAATAGAAAATTCCCCATGACCTCAGGTGTGGAGTTAAAATGCAAGTGTATTAACAAAATCAAACCACATGAAATCACAGCCAAGCGATCTGCATGAGAAATATCTGAAATACAGTGACTTTGAGTTTAAACTTACGTCTTAGTTAGGTTTTTGTTGCCACGATAAAATGTTGACCAAAACCACCTTGGGGAGGGAGAGGATTTGTTTCATCTTACAACTTCCAGGTCTGTAGCACAAATCTTAAAAGTTCTTATTAATAAAATCAAACCCAGAGCCAGGTATTGGGGTGAATGCTGGCAGACCAGAGAAGCAGAACAAGCCACAGCCACCTCACCTTGCCAATTCCTCAGCTGATCCTGTTTCCTCAGACTGGAAGCCTCTGAGTCCCCATCCAGAATGGATCTCAGCTGAACTGCTGCTCCAAAGCCTAAAAGCTTAACCAGCCTAGTTCCTGGTCCTCATGCCTTATATACCTTTCTGCTTCCTGCCATCACTTCTTGGGATTAAAGGTGTGAGTCACCATGCCTGGCTGTTTCCAGTGTGGCTTTGAACTCCCAGAGATCCGGATGGATCTCTGCCTCCAGAAGGCTAGGATTAAAGGTGTGAGTGCCATCATTTTCTGGCCTCTATGTCTGCCTAGTGGCTGCTCTGTTCTCTGACCCCAGATAAATTTATTAGGGTGCATGATATATTGGGGAACACAGTATCACCACACAGGTCACATAATTCATTACCAAGGGAAGTCAGGAAAGGAACTCAAGGCAGGAACCTGGAGGCAGGAACTGAAGCAGAGACCATAGAGGAATGTTGCTTACTGGCTTGCTCCCCATGGTTTGCTCAGCCTACTTTCTTATAGAACCTGGATGGCACCACACACAGCAGACTAGGCCCTCCCATATCAACCTTCAGTCAAGAAAAGGCCCCACAGACAGGCCTACAGACTAATCTGATGGAGAAATTTCCTCAATTGAAGTTCCTGCCTCCCAGGTGACCTTAGTGTGTGTCAAGTTGACAAAAGCAAACCATTACAACTGTGTCTCTCTATAAGGTACATTGTGTAGATGCTAGTGTTTCCAAATTGAAAATACCCCAGATCAGAAATAGTTCCAATTCCAAATGTTTCAGATAAAGGGTGCTCAGCCTGAACTTGAAGCCCAGATGTATTAAGGAA
The DNA here is from genome assembly GCF_903995425.1 of Onychomys torridus. Lineage (NCBI taxonomy): Eukaryota > Metazoa > Chordata > Mammalia > Rodentia > Cricetidae > Onychomys > Onychomys torridus. Next base: position 49,562,981 of record NC_050451.1, read on the forward strand.
GAGCAAGGCTCCTGGAGAAGGGCAGCCACCTTGACTTAGAGGTCCAAGTCACGCCATGATGAAGCCCATGGTGGGTGTTGGGCAGTGAATTCATGAACTCACTTTCTGAGACCTCACATGGTCCACATTTAACAGAATGCCCAGTGTCCCTGCTGTCCTTGAAGGCTAGCTGGGCGAGGGAGGGTAGAGAGGTCATGTGCACCAGAGAGATACACTTCTCCCTCAGCTGGACTGGACAGAACCCTGTGCTTGTTCTTGGTGCCTCTTTACCTCTTTGAAAAGCTTTAGGCATGTCTATAGAAAAAGGGAAAAATGCTCCAAGGGGCACCCAGATGCTCACCTCCTACCAAGGGGCACCCACACACTCATCTCCCACGGAAGCTCTGCCTCTGCACTTCTGCATTTTGAAGCAAGTCTTAGACATTGTACAGTGCCCTGGACTCCATGACCAGGCCCCTGGAACACATATGCCTAGAGGCACATCTTGGCAGTCACCGGGAGTGTGAGGAGTTCCTGTTGGGAGGCTGCAAACTGGAGAAGGGACTCTGTGGAGCAGGGTAAGTTCACAGCAGACCCCTGAGTGTGGGCTGATAACTCACACAATCACATCTGCCATTTCAGTTAGGGTGCTGGAATCTTTACTCTTGTCAGTGCTGGGAACCCACTGAGTCCAATCTCAGCCCCAGTCTTTACTCTTTTATTAAACATATTAATTGTGTGTATGTGTGGGCATGTGCATGACATGGTATTGGAGATCAGAGGACAGCTTTCGGGAGTTGATGCTCCCCTCTCACGTGGATCCTAGTGATCAAACTCAGATCCTCAGGCTTACCAGTAAGAACCTTTACTGGCTGAGCCATCTCCACAACTATGGACACCGCCACTAAAAAATCAACAAACAACTTTTCTGTAAGAATAATGAAAAAATGCATGTATTTCCCAGCATAAAACACCAGGATTTTAACTGAACTCATTCGCTGACTCTCCTGGGGGAAGGAATCCTGTTTAGAAATGGTGAGTCAAACTGAGTATTGCAGGGGTGGGGAAAATAATTTCTCTGTGATTCTTTAATGCAAGTTAATCTCATTTGTGCTATGCTGTTTGGTTTAACGGTGTGGTAATAAGAAAAACAGAGGCAGGTGCTGTGGTTCATGTCTGTAATCTCAGCACTGGGGAGGCAACTGCAGATGGATTACTGGGGATTAAAGGGAGCCTGGGCTACAGAGTGAGTTTCAGGCTAGCCTGAGCAATAGAGTGGGACCCTATCTCAAAACAAACAAACAACAACCAAATAACCAAACAAAAACAAAATAAAACAAAAACTACTACAACAACAAAACCACCCAAGGCCAAGGTGTCCCCCAAAAATCTCCATCAAAAAGCCCCAAACAAGTATAAATAAGGCAATTAGTAGGCAAACAAGATACTGATCTTTTTAGAGAGCCACGCCAAGGTCTGTACAGTTTGTAACTCCTAGACCGAATGAACAGGTTTTATAGGAAAACTGTTCCTAAATCACTGTGGAGAGAATGAGAAAAAAAGATTTTCATGTTACTGAGACTTGGAAACTGTAGACAAAACAATCTGGCATTTTAACAAAAGACAGAAATGCTCTCCTCTCCTTCACTGAAACCACCATCCCCCAGAACAGGAGGGGGGCCATGCTGGAGGAGCTCTAACATTGGTTACATATGAAGAGAAAAGACACTAAATGCAAAGTCCAGGAAGGACAGATTTCAGCCACTAATTTATTTGTTCATTTATATTTGTGGAGAAGAAAAGCGAATAAGTGTGTTCTTCAAAGAGAATCATGTACTCACTGCTTTTTAAGTTAGGGTAGTTACAGAATCAGTCCTTTAACTCAGAAGAATAGCCACTGTCCTTTCTTCCATCTATTGACCAGGGCCACTAGAAGACACGAACACTCAGAGAATCATCTACTTACACTTTACTAATTAGTGTGATTTGACAGTTTCACACATGTATACAGTGTATCTTGGTCATACCCACTCCCAACTCCCCCTGGATATTCCTACCCCAACATGTTCTCTCCTCACCTTCATTTGAGTCCTCCTTTAAAAACGTTTGGAACCCACCAATTCTAATAAGTAATTCTTTTTTCTTTATTTTTCTTTTTGTTTGCTTTTTTTGATACAGGGTCTAACCATGTAGCCTTGGCTGACCTGGAACTCGTATAGGCCAAGGTGGCTAGAAATCATAAGAGATCTGTCATTGCCTGTTCCTCGAGTACTGGGCCTAATGGCATGGGCCGCCACCCCTGGCTCAGTTAGTGCTTCCTTTTGGAATGGGACTGATGTTGTTGGCTTGCTCTTGTGCAGGTAGCCTCAGCTGCAGTGAGGTGCAGCGGCCATGTTGTAGCCACAAGGTCATGTCTCACAACACTTCTCCCCACCCTTCAGCTCTTACATTCTCTCTTCCTCTCTTCCTTGGCTCACAAAAAGGAGCACTTACTAAGAGTTTTAAAGCAAATCCCACTGGTGTTTCTTGACAATCCCTTAGAGAAACTTGAAGGATGTTATTGAAACGATAGCTCTTTCAGCCCACGAGATTCATGAGGTAGGTTCTAATGATAAACTAGACACTCTGGAACCAGTCAGTTGGCTGATTAAACCATGTCTAGTTGCTAGTGGTTTCTTCTTGCTTTTAAATATTGAAAAAGAAGTGACTGATGATTACAGTTTTTTAATCCTTTTAAAGATCTGTCTGATTACAAAAGGTTGTTTGTATAGACATTTAAAATATCAGCTATGTAGTTGATCACTAAAGTCAAGTCAAGTTGTACTTCATGCTCACAGACAGCAGTCTCTGAACCCTACTGTCCCCAAATGGACTACAGAGACCCTACCCATAAGCTGTACCACTGCACCAAACCATCACCCTACTCAGACACTCAGTCACGGATTAACAGCTGAACACCAGCCATATGCCAAAAGCAGAAAGAAATGATTAGGATGACCAAAGGCATCAGCTGGTCTCTGAGGGGTTCTGTGAATTAAACAATTATTTTTTCCGAGCTATAGTCTCTTTCTTAAATGATGGCTTGTTGGTGAGTTCTTTGTGTAAATTACTTAACTATTATGTTTATAATAAGTAAGGAAATGGTGGTAGACAATGATAGATTTATTTTTGAGTGAGTTTTAAATAAAATACAGATTGAAGCATTGTAGCTTGCATCCTCCATATGAAACCTTCTTCTTGGTGCTTCAGAAACATTTATTTTAGTCACCAGTGAGAAAATAGATATTTTTTTCTGTTTTACAACTATCTAATATGAACAATGAGAGCCTGTGGAAAAACAACTTTGGAAGTGAGTTAATGATGAGATTTGAGGGCAGTGATAGCAAGAGATCCAGTCATTCTGGTTTTTACAGTTTCGTCCCCAGTTTTCCTTAGTAAAACAAAAAAATAAAACTCCCTTGACCTATTTTCAACTGGCTTCTTCTCTAGTGGATGCCGGCCAACGGCTGTACCTGTTCTGAGACAGCAAATGCATGCACTGTACAGCCCCCGTCGGTTATGTGGGGAAGGTGGTGACCCGTGCTCTCCTTTTTATCAGACCTGTGATTCCTCGGGTCTGTAATTCTATGTGTGTGGTTTCCACAATTCATTGTTTCAAGTTACTATGGCAACAGGTCTGCAAGACATGGGCTAGGATCCCTTGATCTGCTTCTTGACGAAGTCAGATATTGAAAAATGGCATACATCGCAGGTTGGTATACCATTTTGAAAGATCCATAGCTGGGACCAGGGTGTAGCTGAGCAGTAGGGATTTGCCTACCAGAGAGCCCTCAGCTTGATTCCCAACCGTAAAACCAAGACCCTTCTACACCAACAGTAATCCCTGTTGTGAACATAAGCAAGAAATTTTTAAAAAGAGAGATGACAAAAACAGGTGACTTTTGTTTTTATAAATAACCTCACTTTTTTAGTGACTTCTGACCAGAGAATCTTTAATCAACTTACACTCTTGGGATTCTCTCTGATATGCTATTTCACAGCAAAGTGGAGGTGAGTGTATTTTTAGACAAGTTCCCTAGCTCAGTAGAAATAGGCAGTTGTAAGATCTTTTAGGTAAGTAGATGGTTGTAAGATTTTTGCTGAATATCTCTATTTTGTAATCTCTACTTATACATTTATCCTACATGAAGTATAAGTTGATAATCTCTAATCAAAAAGTTATAAAGTCCTAAGTAAAATGCTATAAAATCATTTTTTTTCAGGGTCTGGGGTGACAGTCAGAGGAAGACATGCTAAAATGATTTTTGTGAAATTACTTTTAGCATATATATATATATATATATATATATATATATATATATATATAAGATGGATCTGAATCACAAATGAATTTCCTGTTTAGACTCAAGTTGTATCCCCAAATAATTCATTATAGGTGCCACAATCATTCCAAAATTGGAAAACCCCCAGATCTCAAACACTTCGGGTCCCAAGTAATGCTTGTAAGGCATAAACTGTAGACATGTTTTCTATGGCATGTATGAGGGCTTCATGCTATCTACATCCAGCCAGACTATAACAGTGTGGTGTTCTTGGGAATTTAAATTGTCATTAGCCCTAAGGGGAGCCCTTAGGATGCTGCTGACCCTAGAGAACACTGACTCTGGTGCCCAGCAACCTAAGTGGAGTGTAAGCAATCACCTCAAAATAGAAAGCCGCACAACAGAGGAGAGATGGGGCCATCCCAGGCTCCAGGTCTTCTCTCACACTTGCACGTGCCAGGAAGCTGAGACAAGCGCTCATTCACACTGGGGGCTGAGCCTTAGCTATGCCTGTAACGACAGTACCTCCTTGCAGGGTTTTCTGGGAATCAAATATGACAATGTGAGTGTGGAGGATTTGGAATGTATTGAGTGGTCAATGATTAAAACTGAGAACTGTCCTCATTGTTGCCATGTTTTCCCTTAACTGAACCCAAAATTCGTGAATTTCTCTTTTATCGGCTGTAAAATGTGAATACCTCATTGTATAGTGGGAACAAGCTGTGTACAGAGCATCTTGAGATTTAATAGGAAGGGTCTGCGTGATGGACAGCGGGTATCACATCAGTTTCACTCTCATTGGGTCTTCTTCTCAGTTTCTTTCCTTTTTTTTGGTTTTTCGAGACAGGGTTTCTCTGTGCAGCTTTGCGCCTTTTTCCTGGAACTCACTTGGTAGCCCAGGCTGGCCTCGAACTCACAGAGATCCGCCTGGCTCTGCCTCCCGAGTGCTGGGATTAAAGGCGTGCGCCACCACCGCCCGGCCATCAGTTTCTTACTTCCATTGCTGCTGGAAATGAACACCTCTACAGTGCGACTTCAGAAGCAAGTGGGCGGAAAACCTATAAAGTATGAACCCCATGTTCCACACAGCAGTAGAAATTAAAATCTCCTGTTGACGCACAAACATTTCTAAGAGAGGTGACTGTTGTCTTCCTGTGTAGTGATTGAAGGGCACTGCCAGGGCCACAGAGGATGACAAGCGTTAATGGCAGTCACTCCATCTCACCCTATGGTTCAAAGAAGAGAGAAAAATGTCAATTCTGATTGTACATGCATATGTGTACCCATGGGCAGGCACACACACCACACACACACACACACACACACACACACACACACACACACACACTCCCAGAAGGGAATACCAGAGCCACTCTGGAGGGATACTTGGCCCCTGAGCAGGAGGGACATTGAGGAACTGAAGCCTGATCTTGATGAGGGCACTGATGGTCAGAACCAACGAGACATGACACCCAGATGGGGCTCTGCAGTGTGCTTAGGAAGAGTGGCAATGTGGGAAGAAAAGACAGGAAAGATTCATTTCAGATACGAAGCAGCCTTCAGGATAGTAGCTGCTGCTCCAGGACAGCCCTGTTAGTGGACGACACCCTCTGCGCATTGAAGAGCTGCTGAGGATTCACGTGGGTTTCCTTGACGTCTGCACTTGACTTTGTCTGGCAGTTCTGGTTACTGGATTGTCTGTCTCCCATGCACAAAGCAGAGGAGGTGCTAGGATCACCACCATTTTAGATTTCCTAGCCACCGGCAGAGAGCCAGTATGTGCAATGTACAGAGTTTACTGAACTCAACAGGACTGGGGAGGGGTGGGGACAAAGAGCAGGGCACGCTGGGAAAAGAGGCTCAGCTGAGATGAAGGGTGTAAGGCGCTCAAGACCCTCTTGCCTACTTTTATATTAGTGTTAACTGGTCAATAACCCAGCTAGAGAGAAGAGGGAGGAAGAGGTCCAGAGTGAGAAGAGAACATGGAACTTGTCACCCGCTTGGTCATGTTCGCTAGGAAGCAGTATGATGGTGCAGCATGGGGACATCTGGAAGACAGGAGAAAGGGTAGCAGGAGGGTAGCTGTGGGACTCTTGGCCTATACTCCTTTCTACATTGTGCTCAGTTTCATGATGGAAGGACTTTTCTGTGATGATGCCTTGGGCTGAGACTCTTTTATGATACATTGTTCATTTGAACACATTCCTGCTTCAGCCAGCTCATTCCATTCCTGTGGAGCTAGCTCACTATAGTCCTGTATTTCCTATAATAATTTCAGAGGGGGGTGTTTAATTAGCATCCATCATAAGTTCAAATGCCACACTTGGGCTTAATATTCCCAGGCTAGTACAGCTCAAGATGTGTCACCCCACAAAGTCTGGGAGCATGATTCATGGCTTACTCAGGGTTTTTGGCATCCAAACAACTAGCTCTCATTAAAATGAACAGTATAGTCAAAAGCCTCATGTAAAGTCTGTACCATCCTATCTTAAGATGACTTCACAGCACTCCAGGGAATTCATAATGCCCCTCTTTGGAAGTAGAAAAGGCAGGAATGCTAACTCAGGAACATGACCTCATTTCCCAAGGCATGCTTAATGAGACTAAAAATAAACCTTAAGTGACTGTGTCTACATGAGCACAAGGACAAGGGAAGTCCAGCCCCTTGTCTGGCTTACTAGGCACTGAGTGTGGCCTGTCAGATGAATTCTGCCTAGGTCCTCTGGGCCTGCCAAGCTGCTGATGCTGATGCCTGAGAGACAGATCCCACCTAGGGAGGAAATATGACCCAAAACAGTAGGTGAGAGAGAGAGAGAGAGAGAGAGAGAGAGAGAGAGAGAGAGAGAAAGACGTGCTGGGTGATGCCTCCTGAAGCACCTGAGTTGGAAGAAATGACCGAGAGGGATGGAGGAATGCATGCAAAGGCTGTGTAGGAAAACTGGGGCACTGGATGTCCTGCGGACCAGCATGGAGTGAGGAGGAGAGGAAGACACTGGGGGATGCAGGACATAAGCCTGAAAGGACCCAGTGTGCTGAGGAGATAGTTGGGTTTGTTGTAGCTTGCTGTGTGTGCATGAGAGAGCAAAGATGCCTGTGTTTGACTATTCTGGTAGTGGACTGAGAATATTGAAAGACAACAATAACGACCACCACCAGCCACTGAGCTCCCCAGAAAAGCCAGTGTAGCTAAGTTAGAATGTTTTGTTCCAAGAGACCCTGCACATGGTAGCCTGGGGACAGTCTTTGCTTTCACAGCAGCTATGGGTTCTCTCTCTCTCTCTCTCTCTCTCTCTCTCTCTCTCTCTCTCAAGATTTATTTATTTATTCTGTATACAGCATGTTTGACTGCAAGCCAGAAGAGGGCACCAGACCTCATTACAGATGGTTGTGAGCCACCATGTGGTTGCTGGGAATTGAACTCAGGACCTCTGGAAGAGCAGTCAGTGCTGTCAGTGCTCTTAACCTCTGAGCCATCTTTCCAGCCCCTATTTCTTTCTTTTTTTTTCAGATGTTATTTCACACTATAAAATGTCATTTTAATGAATATACATTTTTTAAAAGACTATTCACAACATTACAAAAGCTATTAACACCCTCTAACTCTAGAGTATGTTCACCACCCTGCAAAGGAACCCCAAACTCCTGAACATCCACATGTCATTCCCAATCCCCATGGTCTCTGACAACCATCTGCTTTTGGTTGCTATGGACCAATTCTGGACATATAAACAAATGCAGCAGTTCAGTATGTGGTTACTCATCACTGGATTTTTCACTTCGCGAAATATTTTCACGGTCATCTTTGTGTTACTCAGTAACCCACAGAGCTCTACCAGTTTATGATCTTCCACCAGGGCCCTCAAGGGGGAAAAGGATCCTGACACAGATCCCTCAGCATGTTGTGTGAGGGGTACAGCATGCGGGCAGCAGTCGGCAGTAATCCAGCCAGTTGTTCAGCCATGTTTATTGAGCATTTCTGGTATTATGGACTGACTTAATGCTTGTGTCTCTTTATAATTTATGTGTTTCAAGCCTTCAAGGTAATAGTGTTATGGAGGTCACTGTCTGGACTGTGTTTTCTGATTCTTGATATTTTGTTTAGAGAATTGAAACACACATGCAAGCGCGCACATGCACACACACACATACACACACACACACACACATACACACACACACACACATGAGACAGAGAGATGGAGTCAGACAGAGACAGAAAGACAAAGACAGAGATACAGAGAGAGACAAGTAGACTGAGAGGCAGAAAGATGGAGACACAGAGACCAAGACAGAGAGATAGAGAGAGGCAGCAAGAAGTTTTATTATGAGTGAAGCAAAAGCGTACATTTTAGATACACTGCCAAGAAAGGCATTGAACCTCCTGAGTGAGAGAATACTCAAGGGCTTTGGATATTATCGAGAATTCCATTTATGGGATCCAAGATGAGGAGGAGCTGATTTCTAGGAGGGTAGCTCTGGTGATTCTCTGTTTTGATTGGCAGGTTTGGGTTACATAACTTTATTATTATTATTATTATTATTATTATTATTATTATTATGCATTTTCCTTCTGTTTGGAAGGAGTCTGGTAGAAGATCCACCTCAACTCCTCTCCTCTATCTCTTTTCTAAATCCGCCTCTTCAAAGCTCTTCAAACACAGCTCCTCCCCCAGAGAGGTTCAAGACCATTCCCACAGGGTATATAAGCTGCATCCCAGAAAACAGACATGTGGTTCTTCCTGTCTCATCCCTGTCTGCTCTCTGCAGGGCTGGGGAATTATCCCCGGATGCTTTACCCATTAAACCGGGGTTTTTCTAATTCCGTCTGATTTGGTTTGCTGTGTTGGTGGAGAGGTCTTCAGGGTGCAAAGACTTATCACAGTCCATGTTGCATCTAATTTTTATTGTATGTACACCTCTCATGGGCATAGGATGGCAAACAGAGGGTCTTTAAAGAGTTTATTCAGAAGACATAGTTTGCCTTCCTGAGCATGTATCCTCAATCAGTTTAGATCAGATCTGCCCTACATCTCCCAATCCCAGATATACCTAGAAGCATGTTTGAGTAGAAATGGGTATTATCAAGAGGTTGCTAAAGGGGAAATCACTTATTTCCATTAATCAAGTCAAGCATGTGGATTGATACAGTGTGTGCGGGGTCCCAGGTAACAAAGCTTTTCCTAATACCTGCCAGCACAGTAGTATTCAAAGGTAGGGTATTTGAGGAAGGTAATTTGGAAAGAAGTGCACTGGGGATGTTCTGATTTTTATAGGGTGATGAACGGCTTTCTGACCGTCAAAGAATGATGCCTAAGTGTAGACAAAAGTTGGTGAGGGAGTGAAAAGGGCCCTCTGGAAGATCAGGCCGACATGAGTGAAGACCTGGGTGAAGAGACCATGCTTGGATATTTGAGACTTCTGGAGACAAGTGTGGTGACTGGTAGGCTGAGCTCAGAGAGCTGGGGCATGCTCAGTCTAGGAAGCTGGTATGAAGCAGCGATTGACCGCCGAGACCCATAGGACCAATCAGGTCTCTGACTCTGGTTCTGTGTAATAGTCCACACTGGCTTTTCTCTGAAGCCACATCTTCCTAAAGACCCCAGCCGCCACCACCTGCACTTCTCAGCCATGCCTCTGTGTGGACATTGGATTTGCCGAACAATTTTGCACGGAGTCACGTGCTGAACTCAAACTTGTTTGTCCGAGTGGGCATTTATGTCTGAGTATTCATCCAGAAAGTGCTGTTGTGGAGAGAAAAGAGATGCTGACCGTGCTGTGGGTGGCACAGATGGGGAGTGGTAGGGCTGTGGGGAGGCAGAGGGAAGGTGTGGGAATGCCGCAGGCCAGCACAGAGAAAAACCTGGCAGGGGCCCAGCCTGCCTGAGAGAAGGGAGCCCTTCATGGTTCTTTGAAGAGCAGGAGTCTGATGGAGAGCTGTGATGGAGAGTGGTCAAACACCAAGGTTAGACCCAAAGGGAAGGAAGACAGAAGACTGAGAAGTCAAACACATAGCTGCACACTGGCCAAGGTGAACTATTGTCACTGTAACTGGGCAGCCCCTGGCCCTGCCTTCTCGTCATGGGTCTGGGTGCTGCCTTGCAGCCCATGGCAAGGACTCGTGGGGACACCCATGTGGCCTCTTCTCACCCACATGTACCATCTGCATCTGGTACTGATGGTTCAAAGTCCAGCTGTTGGTCCTGAACTCGCTTCTATCGGTATTAACAGTTCACAATGGTCTAGAGTCCCAAAGACTTTTGATGCTAAGACAACAGTGACAATCATCTCCACATTCCAAAGCACGCTCACACGTGTGTACACACAACCTTGTACACACAAGCAGTCCTGCGGGGACAAATGCATGTGAAATTCTTCCTCCTAAAGAGACAGACATTGTGTTTGATGCTTAGTCCTCATTGTCCACTTGAATGGATTTGGAACCACCTATGAGACCAGCCTCTGGGTGTACCTGTGGGGGTGTTTCCGGAGATGTTTAACTGAGGAACAGAGACTCACCGTGAGTGTGGGTGGCACATTGTCATGGGTTGCAGTCCTGGACTGAATAAAAAGGGGAGAGAGAAGAAGCGAGCCGAACACCAGCATGCATTTCTCTCTGCTTCCTGATTGTGGATGTAATGTGACCAGCTTCTGCCTCTGTGACAGACTATAACCTCAAACTATGGGCCAAAACAAACCCTCCCTTCTTTATGTCTGGTGTCTTGTCAAGTAATGCATCCCTAAAAACAAAAACTAACATTATGCAGGAATACACATCAGTTTGAAGAATTCCTCAATGAAGTAGGTTATTTGACTGTAGAGAGATTTTTCCATGCAGAGATTTGTAGTGAATATGAAACTTAATATTCCATAAAGAAACTTGAAGCAGGCAGAAAATTTAATATTCTGTGCAACAAATTTGTACTGAGTGGGATTCTAGTATGATTGTCATCTCAATGTTATGTACTTTAAGCAGAGGTTACATAATGAGGCTAATTAAGTTGAATGAACCAGAGTAGCTATTCATAATTTCCTTTTATGGAGAAGTCATTCCCTTGCCCATGACCTTGGGCAAGCTGTGTTTCCAAAGTCACCAACATCATCTTAGTGCTTTTTTCTATAGGTGTCCTCACAGATGACATGCATATCAGAGTGGCCTAATCGATGTGGATATTTTCTGTTACTTTACCCACGGTGTTTATCCCTAGGATCCATTTTAACCTTATGTATCTTGGCCAGGTAGGGGCAGCTTTATCCTTCCTTTCCCGGCTCTGGCCTGGGGGACAGCTGCCTCCTTCCAGGGTGGAGATGGCCAGAGTGAGGAGAAGTTATCTTTGAAGGAGATGGGAGGTTGGAATTGATGACTTTGGCTGGATTTGCTCTAGTCAGAGAACTGAAATGTCATTCCAGAAAAAAAGTTACAAAAACATAGTCTGCCAAGGTTCTGCCCCAAGGTGAGCCTAAGTCACCAGCGTGAAAAGTCCTCTCTCCCTGACATCGTGTTTTATATTATGAGGCAGCTCTGACAGTGTTCCAGGTACTGCTCTCTGATATTTTTTTAAGGTTTGTTTGTTTATTTATTTATTTATTTGTTACATATAGTGTTCTGCCTGCATGTATATCTCCAGGCCAGAAGAGTGCACCAGATCTCATTATAAATGATTGTGAGCAACCATAAGGTTGCTGGGAATTGAACTCAGGTCCTCTGGAAGAACAACCAGCACTCTTAACCTCTGAGCCATCTCTCCAGCCCCGCTCTCTGATATTCTTGTAGACACTTTGAAAGTATTTTCCCTGGGGGTTTCCATCTATGGCAACACTGAACATGGCCCAGTTGGATGATTCAGCGAGCATTTCCCATTGCCTCTGTCTGCTACACAGGCTCGAAAAGCTATCAGTCACTTCCGCTGCAGACCTTGCTGCTAAAGTTGATCATGTGACACAGTTCTGGCCAATCAGAAGAAGCAGGAGGCTGCTGGGAATGTTCTTGTTTTTTTCAGACTCTGCTGCTCCTTACATTGAGTTTGGGTGAATCTGAACCCTTAGCCTCTGGTTCTTTTCTTTTCCTTTTCTTTTTTCTCACTCTAGCCCCAGGCTAGCCTCGATCTCTTTTCTTTTCTTCTTTTTTTTTTTTTAAACTAGCTTATGGTTATATATCCCTGGCTGGCCTGGCACTATATAACCCAGGGAAATGTCAAATTCATAGCAATCCTCCTGCCTCAGCCTCTCAAGTGATGGAATTACATGTGTGAACCACCCTCCTTAACTGGTATTGGCTATTTTAGGACAAAAAGAGAGACTGGTTTAACATATCACCAAGTCTCTGGTTATGAGGGGTGGAGGGGTGGCCTTCCCACAGTTGCTGGGCATGTGAGAAAAATTAGCACTTGCCAGTTTTGATCTCACTAGGCAGGGACTTGTACAAGGGAGGGCCATCACACAGGATGGACATGGGAAAGCAAGTTCAAGAAATCAGACCCAAAACTTCCACTGGGCCCAGTCTCCAGCCCTTCCTCTGCAGAGCTGCCCTGCCGCGGGCCAAGTGGGCTCTTGGCCTTCATGGTGTCATAGGTGCCGCCCCTTGCCTTAAAGGGCTTTCCCTTTGCGCATGTGACTGACACCGTTCTCGTTCTTAGGACTTAGCAGGATATCTTTACTTTAAAAGATACTATTTTACTCTGTTGGTATTGGCACAGCCTTTAATCCCAGCAGAGGCAAAGGTAGAGGCAGGCAGATCTCTGGGTATCTGAGGCCAGCCTGGTTCTAGAGTGAGTTCCAGGACAGCCAAGGCTGTTGTTACACAGAGAAACCCTCTCTCGGGAAACGAAAACAAGCAAACAAACAAACAAAAGGAATACTATATATGTTGGAAGCATATGTCCCGGAACGTGTGTGGATTCTGGAGGACAATATTGCAGGGTTGGCTCTCTCCTTTTGCATGGGCTGGGGATTGGAACCCTGTCATCAGATTTGAACTCAAAGTCTTTACCTTCTGAACCTCGAATCATCTTGCAGCACATCCTCACTTCTTATTTTCAAGGGAATAGCCTTGTGCTGGCTCATTAAGCAAAGGAACAACAATTTGTTCTAATTTTGTCTCTACCTAACCTGTGAGGGGAAGAGTTGATGGTTCTCTGTCATGAAGACACACAGTGAGCCTCAACTCACAGACCCTCAACACCACGTTCCTGGGCGTCTCTCTCCTCCTCATTCCAAACAGAAGAAATATGTCTATTTTGAGTCTTTTTAAAAAAATGTTTCTACATTTTCTGGGAATTTCATTCTTTCCTTTCCTCCTTCCCTCTCTCCCCCTTTCCTCTCTCCCTTCCTCCTTCCTCCCTCCCTTTCCCCACACTTTCGCACCTGCACCCCCACTTCCCCTCCTCCCTCCCTCTCTCTTCATCTTTTCTCTCTCCCTTTCCACCGCTCCTTTACCCCCTTCCTCCCTTCTTTCCTCCCCTTCCTTCGTGTACATTTCTTTCCCTCCATTCTCCCTTCCCTCTTCCTCCCCTCCCCTCTCCCTCCCTTCCCTCCCCTTCCTTCCTGTGACTTTCCCTTCTTCCTCCCCACTCTGCTTCCTTTCCTCCACTTTTCCCTCACTCCCTCCACCCTTTCTATTTCTTTCCACTTGTTTCTTCCTCTCTCCCCACTTCCCTCCTCTTCCCTCCATTTGTCTCCCCCCTCCTTCCATTTCCATATTCCCTCCCCCTTTCCCCACTGTTCTTCCTCCCTTCCCCAACTTCCTTCCTTCCGCTTCCCTTCTTTCCACCTGCTTCCCTCTTCCTTCCCCTTCACTCTCTTATTCTTCCTCACTCTCCCCTCTTCCTTCCCTTACTTCTCTGATTTTCATCTCTTCTTTCCTCCCCTTTTCTTTCCCCATTGCCGTCTTCCACCCAGCCCCCCTCTCTTTTATTTAAATTTTATTTTTGGTATTATAATTACATTTCCTCTTTCCCTTCTCTCCCTCCACTCTCTCTCTCTCTCCCTCCAGTCTCTCTCTCTCTCCCTCTCTCTCTCTTTTGTTTTTCCAGACAGAGTTTCTCTGTGTAGTTTTGGTGCCTTTCCTGAATCTCACTCTGTAGACCAGGCTGGCCTCGAACTCACAGAGATCCGCCTGGCTCGGCCTCCCGAGTGCTGGGATTAAAGGCGTGCGCCATCACCGCCTGGCCCTCCAGACTCTTTCATACTCCCCTCCCCCTTTCCTTCCATCCATGGTCTCTTTCTTCGTTATCACATGCACGTATAGATTTGTATATACACATACACATTCCTAAGTAGAACCTGTTGAATCCATATAATGCTACTTGTGTGTATGTTTTCAGGGCTGACTGTGACACTGGGCAACCGATTGGTGTGCTCCTCCCTGGGGAGAACCACTGCCAGCTTTTCTCAGTTTCTGTAGTTCTTTGTGTAGAGCTCAGGCCGCCTGGGCTCCCCCTGCCCCCCAGGAGTTCCATAGGTGTGCTGATGTCGTCCTTGATTGGCTCACATTTGGGCGGTCATATTGGTGAGACTTTGTGGCTGTGGCTCCTGAACGTACCAGGAGACACAATCTCACAGCAGAGTCTGATTCTCTGGCTCTTACAGTCTTTCTGCCCCTCCACCCGCTTCCACCATGTTCCCTGAGCCTTAGGGACTGGAGTGTTTTGTAGATGTATCCACTGGGACCAGGCACCACAACTCTGCATATTGGTTGGTTGTGGTTTTCTGTAATGGCCTCTGTCTGTGGCAAAGAGAAGTTTCCTTGATGAGGGGTGAAGACTGCATTTATCTGTGGGCGTAAAGACAAATATTTAGACTGTCGTTAGGGATTATGTTGGATTAGTAAATTGGTAGTTGTAGATTCTCCTCCAGTAACTGTGACTTCACTAGCTAGAATAGTTAGCTAGGTTAGTTAGTTAGCTGCGTAGGATTGTTGGTTGTCCCCTCCATTGGATGCTTTCATGGCATCTTCTGACACCATGAAGGCCACTCCTCAGGGACTCCTTCCTTTCTAACTCCCCTTCCCACTTGTTTTTTTCTTCTTTCTCCCTTCTCCCTCCCCTCCTCCCCCTCTCCCTCTCTCCCTTCCTCCCCCTTCCCCTCTCCCCTTCCTCCCCTCTCCCCTTCCTCCCCCTCCCCTCCTCCCCCTCTCCCTCTCTCCCCTCCTCCCCCTCTCCCTCTCTCCCTTCCTCCTCCTCCCCCTCCCCTCCTCCCGCTTTCCCCTTCCTCCCCTTCCCCTCTCCCCTTCCTCCTCTTCCCCTCCTCCCTTCCTCTCCTTTTCCCTCAATTCCTTCATGCTCATTTCCTTTCCTTCTCATTTCCCCCTTCCCTCTCCTTTTCCCTCTCTGCCCCTCCATGTTCATCTCCCCATCTTTCCTTTGTCCTCACCCCAGCCTCTTCCCCTTTCCATTCTTCCTTCTACACTTCCTTTCCCTCTGTTACTTTTTTTCTCTCTTTCTTACATCTCTCTTTCATGTTATTCTTTGAGGACTTGTTTGATATGACTTGCTTCATGCTATGGGAAGTTTTTGATTAAAAAAATAAGTATTGTACTGGCTAGTTTTTTATTTGTTGGTGTTTTGTCATGTGACACTAGCTAGAGTTATCTGAGAAGAGGGAACCACAGTTGAGGAAACACCTCTGTAAGACCGGCCTGCAGGCATTTTCTTAGTGTTGGATGTGGAAGAGCTCCATCCATGGTCAGTGGTGTCACTTCTGGGCATATGGTCCTGGGGTGTATAAGAAAATAGACTGAGCAAACCACATAGAGACAGTCAGTAAGCAGCACTCCTCTGTGGCCTCTGCTTCAGTTCCTGCCTCCAGGTTCCTGCCTCGAGTTCCAGACTTCCTTTGATGAAGGTCTGTGATGAAGACATGTAAGCAAAATAAACCCTCTCCTCCCCAAGTTGCTTTTGGTCAGGGGGTTTGATCACAATAATAGAAATCTAACTAAGACAGGTGTCAATTAAAAATCTGCTTGTGTGGCAAGAAGGGACAGATTTGGAAAGAAAGCAGAGTTGCTTCTAGGGGAGGGAGTGATGATACAACTAGTCCAAGTGTGAAAGTGTCGTCTACTTGGGTGTCTCTGGGTCTCTTTCTTCATGCGCCTGTGTGACCTGTTTTCTTCAGGCCTCTAACTAAAGGCTCATCTCAGAGGGGAGCACCTCAACTACTCACCTCCGTTGCTGACTGTCTTAAATGCTGTGTCCTGCTACCTGACGTTCCAGAAAGGGTTTAGCTCTCCTTCTCTCCTTGCCTAGTGTTTCTCTTCCTGCCAAAGAATGTAAGCATAAAGCTAGCAGCTTTAGTTACTTTCCTTGCTTATTAAAATAAGGATTTCCATGATCCCCATTAGTCTTACTCTCTCCTGCTTGGGAGGAGCTTGCAGGGTGAAATCAGGCCTGAGTTCCTGGCTTGTCTTTACCATTTCCAAGCTGCATGATTTTCAACTTGTGAAAATCATTTTACCCTTCAAATCCATAAAGGTCTTCAACTAAGGGTGGATCCCCCTCAATAGCATATGCGGTGTCCATGTCCCTGTGTGTGCACGTGGAGGCCTATATGGCTTGTTTTTGTCCTTTATTTTTTTCTTCTTGGTTTTTATTTATTATTATTATTGTTGTTGTTATTGTTATTATGATTGTGATTATGATTATTGGTTTTTGAAACAGGGCTTCTCTGTGTAACAGCCCTAGCTATTCTAGAATTCACTATATAGACAAGTTCGGCCTCAAACTCACAGAGATCCATTTGCCTCTGCCTCCCGAGTCCTGGGATTAAAGGTGTGAGCCACCACTGCCCAGCAGAAGTATTATATTTTAATATGGTGGTACATATATTTTAAGATTTACCTTCAGAATCATTTTGAATTGTGCAGTTCCATGGTATTATAGCCATGATATCGTGTAACCACCAGCATGTCCATGTCCAGAACTCTTTCTGGTAAAATTGAAACTGTGTCTACTCACACAGTTGCTTAGGTACTTTGTCTCAATCCTTGGGTGTCCTTGTCATTCAGGAGTGTATCCAGTTGGGAATGCAGCAGCTTCCATACATTGTATCAGTGTTATCTGAAAAAGCTAGAGAGTCCTCAGCCTACTGTCAGCTAGTGCTGACACCTCTCCTGAGTTCTAGATCCACATTTCCCGTGAGTAATAACATTGTGAGATGTATCCCAAAGTCACTCTGCCCTACATGCTCAAGCTCCCTACGACCAGCATCCTTGCAGGCTGACTCTGCTTCTCCTGTGGCATGCCTGGTGGCTGAGGTCATTCCTTCCTTTTAGGCTGTTCACTCCTCAACTGGGTTCTACTGTTACCACATCCAGTTGGTGCCCAGGGAAAGAGCGTATGAAAAGGTAGAATAGGAGGTGTACCCTAAACTCTGAAGTCTTCTAACCTGAGCATTTGTCCTGGGGTCTGGGTGGTGACAGGCCATAGGTGCAGAGCATTGGGGGGGAAGTGGGGGGGGGGGAAGAGATCTCATTTGATAGACAAAACCTCTTACTGTTTTTCTATTTGTTGGTAACCCAATGCGTTCACTTGTACAGGCTTTTCTAATCGAAAAATAAAATATTTGGCCATTGGAGTTTCTTGGCAGGATCTTTATGCTGAGTTAGTGTATTTTTTCTCTAGTTGATGAACTGAACCCTTCCAATAGCAAAAGACAATCTTGACTGGCATCAGTGTCTCCATTAGCTTCATTAAGAGAACTGAACGGCTCTCAGGGTAGTCTATGTTTTTACTCTGAGGATGAATTCTGACTATATTGGGAGGAGCAAAGAGAAGTGGTAATTAATACCACTTTTTAGGGTTGACGCTAAAAGGGAGCTTTTATTCCGGTGAGAATAACAGTCACCCATTTATTATTTCACCATGGAGCTTTTGCGTAGCTGTAATAGATGAGGGGTTTGGCTTTGTGGTATTCAAGATCTGTGAGAATAAGTGGAAGGAGTCACCTGGTACTCATAGACGCCTTCCTCACTTTTCAAATACAAGGCAACTTAAGTTAAAGCTGTGGGGTTACCCTATTATATACCATTTATTTAATGGTTTAAAGCACTCCTACTTCCACGGTGTTGTAGATGTGATTGAGGGAGACTTATGCCACCGAGTACAAGATAATGCTACCCAAATAAGGTACTTTTGCTGTTAAAATAGCTTATGTGTGTTCTCTTGTATTGCTTCTGGCTCTCTTCCCTCCAGCAAATCTAATGTATGAATTGCTGCCCCACCCCCTTTTGGTTTTTGGAGAGCACAGGCTCACTTCAAACTCGGGGCTATCCTCTTGCGTCAGCTTCCCGAGAACCAGGTTTACAGGAATGATTGTCTCCACGTCTAAAACATCCTACTTCTGGTCTCAGAAAACAAACAGGAAAAACCATATTGCAATTCAGCGTTTCCCTCTTGTTTGGAGATGAGACTCTTTCGTAGACACTTTAGAGTTGTTTGATCCTCAGAGTTAACTCTAACCAGGGCAATACACCTCTTTTCCTGCGAATTCCACAGTTTGAAATCCCCGAAGAAGGGGGCTGGGCAGGACTGGGCGGGGCCTGGCAGGTGGGCAGGGTGGAAGGCTGTCAATTAACTGTCCAGAGTTGGACGGGGCGGGGTGGGGCGTAGCCTGTGGGGTTGTGCAGCTACTCAGTCTGGTAGGGCTAGGTAGGGCCGGGGCGGCTCTTCAGCTGTCCGGTTCTGTGCGTTCTGGGGTCGAGAGAGGCGTGGCCTGGCGGAGCCGGGGCGTGGCCCAAGGCTCCTTAGAAGGGTTGTAATTTGCGGACGCTCCTGGGGGGGCGTGTCTTGGCGCAGGGCGCGGGGCGGTTCTTAGCCTCCCCGGAGAGGGGCGGAGCCAAGGTGAGGCTTGCGTCTCAGAACGGCCGCAGTCTGCGGGGTGTGTCTGGGAGGGGCGGGGCCTGAGGGCGGGGGCGGGGCTGTCCCTGGCCACCCGGGAGGTGGGCGGAACTGGGGCGGGGCCTGAGGCTCCTCCAAGAACAGTAGCGCATCTAGGAAGGCGTAGCAGCGCCGAGGAGCCGCTCGCCAGCTAACGGTCCTGGGGCCGCGCGTGCCCGCGGGCGACGCCCACGCCCGCCGGGTCCTTGGCGGTCGGGAGCGCGCGGCGCGCCGGGGCTCGCTCCGCCTCCGCAGCGGCGCCTTCTTCTTCTGCCTCTGCTGCGGGCTGCGGCAGAGCGCTGCGGCGGCGCAGGCCTACGCCATGAGGATCCCCGCGTCAGGGCCGGCGGCGGGCCTCGCGGAGCGGCTGGGCTGGGCGTGAGGCGGCGGCGGCCTGCGGGCCCGGGGAGCCCGCCATGGGGGACAGGTGACCGAGACCCCGGGAGGGAGGGAGGGAGGGCGGGCCGGCCGGCCGCGCGAACCCCGCTGACCATCCCTTTGCCTGTCGCAGGTGGGTCCGCGTGACCGTGCTCCGCGGCTGCGTGGGCTGCAGGACCGTGGCGGTGCCGGCCACCGCAACGGCGCGGGACCTCAAGGAGCGCATCTTCGCCGAGACCGGCTTCCCGGTGGCGGAGCAGCGGCTGTGGCGCGGAGACAGGGAGGTAGGTGGGCTCCCAGGCCTGCCCCGCCTCGTAGATGGGCGCAGACGCACGCGGGCGGCAGGAAACTCTCCGGCTCCTGTCTGTCACGGAAGACTGATGCTCGGATGATTCACTAGAGCTTTGTAAAGGGCTGGAGCAGAAGGGCAGCATGTGCCTGCCGGTAGTCGTGGGTTTTTGTTTTTTGTTTTTTGTTTTTGGCTTGCTTGTTGGTTGGTTTTGCATTTACAGTTTTCACATTTGTGCATCTTCACTGCCTAAAACGAACGGTTTTGTTTTGTTTTGTTTCGGGTAGTCATTGTGAACCGAGGAGTTTTTTGTAATATTCACAGACATCTCTATTGATGGGACGGAATCATCACTCATGTTTCAGTTCCTAAATTTAACAAGAATACTGTTTTAAAAAAAAAAAACAACAACGGCCTATTCTGGAGCCTTTCCCACTCGCTTTGTGGTTTTGGAGCTAAAACCTATGGCTTTGCACGTGCTGGGCAAGCACTCTACACTAATTTCTTTGAATCACAGACATTTACAGCTGAAAAGGAACTTCAGACGTTATTTAATACCCAAACTGCTGTCTTGAGGAGAAAATCTAAAACTTGTGAAGTGCTAATGAATGTCTTAGTAGATCACAGCTTTGGAAAATAGCAACATTTCACATGTTCAAATGTCTTCTTAAATGTTGGGACACATCCTACAGTTTTCTTGAATGGGAAATTTAAATGGCTTTTTACTGAAAATAATCTCATTCTTGAATTCTAACATCTTTCCTCTCTTATTCGATAAAGAACGCCATTTCCAGGACTTAAGGTGTCAAATGAAATTGCAAGAGTAACGAGCGACATGGTGACATTTCTAGTTGGATGTCCATACTGTTAGATTCAGAACTCTCCAGTGTGGTTCTTGACTCTTTATATGCCTGGGTCAGTTTTCTCATTTTCAGCACACTTAAACATAGATTTCTTATGAACCTGTTTTATGTGCCTGTACAGATAGGTCATTCCATATCACTTTCCCCAGAGGTGTTTGCTGGTGTACAGACATGGGCTTGCCCAAAGAGTTGAGGCAGAACCGGAAAGAAGCACACACTGTTATCGCTCTCTTTATGTGTGTCATCTCCGTGCCTTGCCCACCTCTGCGGGTCTATTCTTCTGAGTCTATGTCCACTTTACTCCTGGACCTACTTCGTCATTGTGTTTCCTCGGTGCATATACTCAAATGACTCTGTTGTGGCTCTTGCCGTGGGAAGTGTGCCTGTTTGCAGGTGTCTTTGCAAAGCTCAGAGCTCGGGTGATTGCTGGAAGTGGTCACATTGTCTGGGTAGGGAGGTTAGGAGGTGAATGATATCTGGTTTGAGGTCATGGGTTTCTAGTCTCTGGCTGTGAAGGTGAAATGGAAAGCTTGGGGTAGGGGCAGTGAGATGGCTCGGTGCTGTGCAAGTCTGACAGCTGAATGTAATCCTGGAAACCCATGTAGAGGTAAAAGGAGAGAACTGTCTCTACAAAGTTGTCCTCTGATTTCCACGCAAGAGTGTGCCTCCATCTCCCCTCCCCCGCTCCCCCCCTCTCACACACACACACACACTCTCACACATACACTATAAATAAGGAAATGAAAGGCTATACGGATACTTTTGTAAAGGACAGACTTGTGGCACTTTCACAGGGGTTGCCTAAGACCATCCGACATATCAGATGTTTACATTACAATTCATAATAGTAGCAAAATTAGTTGCAAAGTAGCAACAAAAATAACATTATGAAGAGCTGTATTAAAGGGCTGCAGCATTAGGAAGGTTGGGAAACACTAACCTAAAGGATGGACAGTGGGTGGAGAATAAGGCAAAAGAGCATGTTTGCAAGTCTGGAGTCAGATGAGGACAGCAAGGGTTCCTTAGCAGATGACAGAGGCAGCTCATTTTGGAAGAAGTATGGAAGTTGGTTTGCTTTTATGTGTGGTTCAGCTGATGGTGAGACATAGAAGCAGCTAGGAAAATGCACATAACAGAGAAGTGAGCGACCCAGATCCTGCGTGTTGCTGCCATGTGTATGCAACTAGAGCAAAAGTCATGTGTTAGTTTCTGCTTTCCCACTTCTAAGTCTAGCCAGTTCTAAAGAGAGTGAAAGTCAGCTCACAGCTGCAGCTCTGAAACTGAACGAGAGGTCCATGTTGGAGGTGGAATTCTAGGACATGGCTGATGCTTAGCACCTCTCCTCTTCTGTATTTGGGAAAAGGTGTAGGGATGGACCAACTGAGCTCCTATGCCCTGTTCTATGACCTCTATTCCCTGCTGTCCTTCAGACACTGTTCTGTGGCTTCTATACTTAGAGCCTCACTTAGTGCTCAGAAGAGGCATTGTGTGTTGGCATTCTTTCCACAGGTGGAGTTTACCTTTCGGTCCCATGCTGCTCAGAACTTTTTAGATTGACATTACTATATTCTGAATATTTCGGGGTGAGCAGCAGATGATAATAGATAGTAGATGGTGATTTAGCTTTTCAGTCATCACAAGTGTGTCATGTCCCTCTCTAGTCCCCTGTTCCCCAAACCCCAGCTTGTGACTCCTGCACATCGCCCTATGGCTTTGACACTGGAAAAAAGGAAGAGGTGATCTGCTGAACAGTTATAGTATCATAGTGTTTGATAATTTGGATAGAGTTACTGTTTGCCAGTAATGGAAGATGCATGTCTCTGAGGTTTGTAAGGGAGAATGAAGCTGGCAAGACCAAGATTCTAATGATCTTATAATCATTTTAAAAACAGTGAGATGGGCACTTTGAATAGGGGGCACATTGCATGTGGGGGAGAATAGGGACATTGCTTTGCTTTGTTGTGGTATCCGGGAGAGAAGGGAGAGGACCTATAGAAGCCCTCAAATCGTGGCACATTCTGAGGAGACAGTACTTCTGAGGCTATCTCTACTGCCCAGTTGCTCTCTAGGAGAATGACTGTCCTGGATAGCCACACATTATAGTCTACCAGATTGTCTATTGGTGGACCCTTGGTTATGTCTGGTTGAACTAATGCACTTAGATTTGGTGTCTAGTTTCTTAATTGATTCTCTTTAAAACCTGGAAACTTCTTACATTTTCTTCCTTTGCTCTGGAATTTTTTTCTTTCAGTGCACCTTAGTGATCCTAAACTGGACTAATGATCATTGGTTTATATATTACTTTCTTTTTGTAATTAATTAGATGGTTAATTAACCAGTGGAATGATTACCCATGGATGCTGTTATGGATGTCCTTGTGGCTCTTCTCTGCCTGTATGCCTGTCTTTCTCCTTCATGTCTGTGTCTATTCTGTTGCCTCTCTATTGTTGTTGTCTTAATAGTTCTATAGGTGTGTGTATATGTATATGTGTATTTCATATGTATGTGTAATATTACCCAAATAATATTACATTTACTTTTTTTGGTTATGCCCGTCATAAGTAACTAGTTTTCACAGGCTAGTTCCCAGGCTCAGCAGGTATGGGATGTAAGCATGCTTTATAACCAAGGCCATTAGCAGTATACCCGAAGAGAGGAGCAGAAGAAGGATTACATACAGAAAGGCGATCAAATGAGAGATGGTTATTAAGTCCCAGGAGACATGGAGCAGCTGCTGCAGGGAGTGGAGAAATGCGAGTTAGGGTAGAGAGGCAGGAGATGATGCGCTTGGACCCGGAAGTAACTGCAGAGGAGCTTTGGAGAAAGATGCCCCCCCCCCTCCCCAGTGACTGGGGTGCTGACACTGTTGGTTGAACTGTGAAATAAAGATGGGTTGGTGCTAGAGGGAAAGCTAGTGAGCTCACCTTTCCCCAGGTCCAGTTTTCGTGCATAGAGACAGTTGGCCTGTCAGTGAGTGTACCTTAGAAAAGCAGTCCTCCAGGTAAGCTTTGGAGTCATGTCTGTGATCTTTGGACTGTTGGAGAGGTCGATGCAGGTAGATCATATAGGTAGATGGAAAAGTGGACCCAGATGGAAAGCAAGGTAATTTGGTTTTGAAGTCTACTCTGTGGGTCATGGAATTAATCCATCTTATACCTGCCTTTATGAGAAGCAGAGAGGCAAGCACTGAGGCATTTTTCAGGGAGCTTACAGCTTACTCCCTTCCTATTGGAGGCATCTTTTCAAAGGGAATGCCTGGGAACATGATTCTGTGGGATACCACGGGGAAAAAAAATGAAAAATAAGCTGCTAATTCAGGGGAATGCTGCATAGATTAATCCCAAGAAAACCGCCATCTATATTAATATGCCACAGGTTTGTCCTTTGATCTATTGCAGTTTCCTGGACCTATGCCACACACCAAATGCATTTGATAGCATTGATCAAAAAGGTGTTTTTGCTTATGTTAAGGATCCTATACATATTTGCAACTGTGAATTTGAGATGATTTGGGCTGAGGGTGTAGATCAGTGGAAGAATACCTGCCTAGCTTGTAAAAGAGAAGGAGGGAAGAATTGTATGGTAGAAGACAAATAGGTGTTTTGTTTTGTTTTTGTTTGTTTGTTTTTTTGGTTTTTTGAGACAGGGTTTCTCTGTGTAGCTTTGCACCTTTCCTGGAACTCACTTGGTAGCCCAGGCTGGCCTCGAACTCACAGAGATCTGCCTGGCTCTACCTCCCGAGTGCTGGGATTAAAGGCATGCCCCCCCACCGCCTGGCAGGTGTATTTTTATTTATAATTATTTAAAGAAAAATTCTAGCTCTTAAATTTAAATAATGTATTTATTACATAAATATTTTAACTAGCATTTTGTTCTGTCTTTTCAAACATTCCCTTCAGAGCAACTTATTTCTTGGTTAGAATGGTTAACAAGTGTTACTTACAATGAAAAACATTTGAGGTAAGGTATTGAAGTGACAGTATTGGATGTCACATTGCTTCTTACACATTTTCTGTTCTCTTTTCCAGTTACCTGACTGGATCAAGATTGGAGATCTGACTTCTGAAACCTGTCATGTTTTTGTGAACCTTCAATCAAGAGGCTTGAGCGGGGGAGGTATATATCGACTTTACCAGAAGCATATGCCATAATTCAGTCCATCGAAGATTTTATTTTAATGCAGCCATGGAGAGGAGGGTGGTGGCCAAGTGGAGGAGGGTGAAATGAAGAGGTGTTGGTCTAAGAGTATAAATCCCAGCTATGCAAAACAAATGAGATCTGGAGATCCCAGTTATGATGACTAGTGCCCGTACTGTACTATGTAAAGCCTGCTAAGAAGAGTGGAACATGGGGATGGGTGCCTGTAATCTCAGTACATAGGGAGCTGAGGCAGGAGGATCTTTTGAGTGTGAGGCCAGCCTAGACTATCTAGCAAGACCCTGAGTTAAAATTAAATACATAAGCAAACAAACAAGTAAATAAAATTGCTAATAAGGAAGATCTTAAATGCTTTTCCACAAAAGGAATAAAGTCAAAACGAAAGGGAGTTGGGAGAAACTTTTGGAGCTGATTGATAAGGTGTGGTAGTGATAATGGTGTTTGATAGTTTCCTGGGTGTATACTGACATTCAAGTTAATGCATTCAGTAATATAGCTTTTGGTATGTACTTCTGTAGTGGACTTTCCTTTGGGCTGCCAACTCACAAATAACAACACAGAGACTTATTATTGATTATGAAAGCTCTGCCCAAAGCTTAGGCTTGTTCCTAACTAACTCTTATAACTTAAATTAACCCATATATATTAATCTATGTTCTATCTCTCTTCCATCTTGTATCTTCTGTTTCAGTGTGTGTGAATCTCCTGTGCGCCTCAAATCTCCTCTTTTTTTTTTTCTCCCCAGAAATCCAACCCATACCTCCTGCCTAGCTATTGGCTGTTCAGCGTTTTATTACACCAATCACAGTAAAATACACCTTCACACAGTGTACAAATATCCTACAACATTTCCCCCTTTCTATCTAAATAAAAAGGAAAGGTTTTAGCTCTAATATAGTAAAATTATATATTATCAGGTAAGAATTACATTCACAATATTCAGTCCCTTTATATTTGGCATATTTGGATAAAATATTATTTATCTTATCTTGATGAATTTAAAATTTTATACCTAAACCATTTTTTTTAATTAAAACTTGTATTATCATCCTGAAACTATCTTTTTAGACCTCAAAACATCTTCTTAGATAAACAACTTAAGGTTATGTTTTTTAACCCTATAAACTTTATATCTCTTATGTAAGTTTCTTTTCTGAATTTGATAACAAGGAAAACTGTAAAACTATAGCTATTACATCTTCAATTCCATCAGAGACCTGAGAGGGAAATAATATTATCTGAGTAAACAGGAAAGGCAGAACAAGCAACTTGCAAAACTATAGAAACGACAGAGACATCTGGCTGCCTGGACAGTCACTCAAGGTTCCTCTGTAATATTGGGGTGTCCATCTTTGGCCTGCAGGCCTAAAATATTTGACAGACTTTTGTATGAAGCAAAAATTTTGAAGGACTGTCCTACCATGTCTTGGTAAAGTTTGGCAGTAACTTTTTTGTGTGTCTTGCTTGTCTGATTTGGGGAGCATACTGTCAGCAATTGAGGCAAGGGCAGTTTCTTGCCCAGTGGCTAACTTTGCCACGATAAAAGCAAAATCCATATGGAGGTTCTTCAATGCCTAGTATCCTATTATTTTTGTTTTGTTTTGTTTTTTTGTTTTTCGAGACAGGGTTTCTCTGTGTAGTTTTGTGCCTTTCCTGGAACTCGCTTTGTGGACCAGGCTGGCCTCGAACTCACAGAGATCTGCCTGCCTCTGCCTCCCAAGTGCTGGGATTAAAGGCATGTGCCACCACTGCCTGGCTCCAGTATCCTTTTTTGAAGTAGATTGATACTTCCAGAAGCAGATATGCCTCACTGTCATGAAAAACCTTATGTTATTAAAACATCTTAAATGCCATATTACATAGGTCTCTGAAGTGTTTGAACACCATCTATCTAAAATATTTGTCTATATGACCTTGAAAACATACCTAATATGACTACAAGTTTGATTGTTATAGATGACTAACTACTAACCTGTGTTTTTTAATTATCCTAAATGGTTTATAATAACAACTTTAAAGGAGTAGAACTTTACATTTTTAAATGAGCTACATAGATACAATACTTTAAATAAGAATAGAAACATATATACAGTATAACAAAAATAACCTTAAATTTGTAGCAATTTATAATTGATATTATATATCAATTGTATATAATCAATATAAATGATATAATATCAAAAAATATTTTAAACAAGAGTAGAAACATATATAGCATATGTTCTAACAAAAAAACCTTATATTTTGTATCACTATACAAAAATCCATACCAATGTAAAATATTTGAGATAGTAGTTGATTTTTAAAAGTGGATTCA
Organism: Onychomys torridus; assembly: GCF_903995425.1. Taxonomy (NCBI): domain Eukaryota; kingdom Metazoa; phylum Chordata; class Mammalia; order Rodentia; family Cricetidae; genus Onychomys; species Onychomys torridus. The sequence continues at coordinate 49,590,154 of NC_050451.1, forward strand.
ATAATTTACCCTTTTCTCCTATCATTTCCTTATATCTTTTTTTTTTCAGAAAGAGATCTTTGAATCTAACCTCCCTTACCATGATCAGTAACAATTTGCAACCAACCCTCTTAAATGCTGACAAACATCTATAACCCACCAAATGACCAAAAACTACCCAACCCACCTCTTGGGAATGTGGGTGTCATATATTTAAAATTACTTCCTGTTGTCTGGGGGAAACAGCATCTTCAGGGGACCCTGAGAAAATTGGGATAATGGTCAAGTCCTGGGAGAGCTGTATTATTTTTTGTTTAGTCTCTGTGTGATGGGGAAATGTAGAGCTTATCTGAAGTCTTGGCTGGATATTCTGTGAGACTGGACCATCTCAACTTGCAGCTTTGAAGTTGTTCTGGGTGCAGAATTTTGAGGAAACTATAACATTCTGAGAGACTGGATTTACCTGGGATACTTGTCTTTATTGGTGTCTGGTCCTTTTTTTCTGAAAACACATAAACTTTTAATGGTGACATATATATCTGTATTAACACAAGTATGGAATGTGTGGTGTGCACAAGTCAGTTAAAGATTTTTTTTTGTTTTATGTTTGAGCAGGTAAAAGGCATCTGTTAAATTTATAGTAAAATACATGTTAACTTTATAAGTTTGTTTGGACTGTATAACCAAACCTCTATCCATGCCATATGAAAGGTTGGCATGTATAATAAGTCATGAGGACTCTGTAGCCAACAAGATTTTTCATTTCTCATCCAGTTTCAGAGATGATACCATAGTAGAGGGGTCAGTATATATGTCACCTGTCCTAGTCTTTTTTTGGCTTTTTTTCCTCATTTCTGTAGCCAAGATCCTCAGGAGGTCTCTCCTGATCAGATCTAATCTCTATTAACTTTGAAGGGAACCATAACTTTTTGTTTCCTGTGGAAACAGAGTTATAACCTCTCCCTCAAAGCAGCATATTTTTTTAATTCCATTCTGAAGTGAAGACATTCTTAAAATATATAGGTTGGTTTATTTTATCAGTTTCTATAATACAATGTCTCTCAGCAGCTATTGTTTTTTGTACATTAGCATTTAAAAAATTCAAAGTCAACAAAACACCATACAGGATCCAGACACCCTGTGTATTTCCTATCTTTGCATGGATTTTTTCCCATTACTTTATTTTTTTCTTTAGAGACTTTATTATTTTTAAACTATTTTTTAATGACTGTACACATTTTTCCTTTTTTAGCATTTAAGCACATTTTTAAATATACTGTACTTTTTAAGAGGATTTCTGTGTCTTGACCTGGCTTTACTAAGCACCTGCAGCATTTTCTGACCAAGTGAGATAAATTTTAAACTGCCGTGTCAGCCACCGCACATGTCAGCTTAGCACATGGCATTAATGAAAAATTCAATACTTCACCTCATATGACAATTTATAGTAAAAACAATAAAAATTTTATATAGAATTACCCTAAGGCTATGGGCATAAGGTATGTATTAAAAATGCATGGATTTCATTTTGGGTCTTGGGTTCCATCCTTAAGATATCTCACTAACTAGTGCAAATATTCTAAAGTCTGAAGTATGAAATACTGTGTCCAGCCTATGGTGATGGTTTCTTTGTGTAAGTACGTTTTATTCATTACTTTTTATTTTTATGCAGATTTTGAAAAGTGCTTGTTCTTAAGGAATTTTTCCTCCATCTTTCTCTTTACACCTTCCTCCTACCTATCTGAAGGTGGCCTGGTTAGTTGGTATAGAACAGTGTGGACTGCTTTCCTCTTCTTCTTCCTTCTCCTCCTCTTCCTTCTCCTCCTCCTCCTCCTTTTCTTCTTCTCTTTTTCCTCCTCCTCCTCCTTTTCTTCTTTCTTTCTTTCTTTTTTTTTTTGGTTTTGTTTTTTTGAGACAGGGTTTCTCTGTATAACAGCTCTGACTTTCCTGGATTTTACTCTGTCGATCAGGCTGGACTTGAACTCATAGAGATCCACCGACCTCTGCCTCCCAAGTATTGGTATTAAAAGTATGCACCACCACCCCCCGGCAGATTACCAGTTGAGTTTGAGAGTAATGAGAATGTGGCAATAAGTGCCATTGCTTCTGGCTTGTTTTTCAGCAGGGGAGCAATAAACAGTATTGGCGGCACCTTTGTCCCTCTGTGTGTTGCTTGCTTGCTGTTGAATTAACCTTTTGCGATAGAATATCTTGGACAAATCCTTTGGAACCTAATGTGTCATTTAGGTAAAAATCTTGAGATTAGATAACACTTAATTGGGGCTTTATTTTCTATTGAGTTGCTTAACCCGTTAGATTTTTGTCCTAGGATTCTGTAGTGCCACACATGAAATCATGTGGCAGAACCAAATCACAAACAGGTGCTAAGTCAGGAGATCCTGTTTCTCTAAACCTTTTAAAATATATTCTGCATTTTAGGTCGATTTGGTCAAACAACTCCTCCACTTGTTGATTTTCTCAAGGATATTTTAAGAAGATATCCAGAAGGAGGACAAATCCTTAAGGTAGGTTATCTGTGGTTTATTTTCAGGACAAATAACTTAGTGTTTACATTTGATCTAGATTTGATCATCTTGCCTCCACAGCCACAGTGCATAGCTGAATAGAGTAGATTTGAGAGGACAGCGGTATGAAGGGAGGAAGATTTGGGGGTATAGGACTTCACTAAGCTGCCGTATGCTCTCTTTAAACTCAGTATCCTCTAGGAATGCTTTTGTAGAGCACTGAGCCCTGCTGTCATGCACCAGCCATCAACCAAGCAACCAGTAACTTCAGCAGCCTAACACAAGTCCATGTTAGAGGACTCGTTTGGTCTCTGGATCTAGAGGTTTGTTTTTATGAGAGAGTCTACTTTAATAGGACACTTGCTTGTTTATTTATATTTAACATACTCATATATTTTCCCACAGGATGGAGTGGAACTCTCTGTGTAGTCCAGGCTGACCTCAAACTCATTTTTTTGACTGTTTATGCCCATTTTTTCCTTTTTTTTTTTTTTTTTTAGCATTGAAGCACATTTTTAAACATACTGTACCTTTTTTAGAGGTTTTCTGTGTCTGGACCTGGCTTTACTAAGCACCTGCAGCATTCTCTGACCGTGTGAGATAAATCTTAAACTACCATGTCAGTTTAAGATTTCTACATCAGTCTTAGTGCTAAGGTTATGGACTGGCTTCTTTGAGTTTGAAGATACTCATTAATAAAACAAAAGTTAAATATCCCAAAAAAGGCAATGAAAGAAGATTTTGTGAAAATTAGATTTGGTGTTTAATAAGACACCTCCTTAATGTCCGTAGATGAATTATTATGCATCTTTCTTGTTATTCTCTTCAATGTCTTAGCGCTTATTTCTCTTCCAGCTTAGAAAGTTTTAAAGTCTATTAGCCCATGTAGTCATGTTCAGATAGGCACAGAATAAAGGTTGTGCCATCATCAGAGACACTGGAGCAGCTTCAGTGTGACTACCAGGATGGTTCATAGAAGGCTAATTTGAAACCTGTTTTTTATATTGATTGCTAGAGAAATGAAGGGTATGATTGTGGCTGAGGAGGACTGAATGGTGTACATGAATTCAGAGTAAGGATTCAGTTGTTACAGAGGTTGGGTCAGAAGTGAGTGAGTAGGACTCTTGCTAGGAATGAGTCTGAGCTTCCAGGAAGGTTCATGGCAGGTAGCCTGTAGTTGGCTTCCTTGGCTCTTTTTGTGATGTTTGTATTGTAGCCAGTTCAATAGCATATCTATTCCTTGGATATTTCAGTGCTGGACTCTGTAGGGATTCTGCAGAATTGCCTGCAGTTCAACCTCTACCTTCTATGGTGTTTGCTAAGGCAGGATTTTAGGGACATCCCAGAATCCATTTGGGAGTAATTTCCTAAGAGTTAGAGCCTTAGGGGAGCTCTTTTATATCTTTTCTTATTGTACAACCTACAATTGGTAGTTGGGGCCGGGAACATAGTGTTTTACATTTAGTTTTTTAATTTTCTTAATCCCTGCTTCCTATAATGCATATACATCATGAAGACAAATTCTAATCTCTGAAGTGTCCTTAATTTTTTTGTAAGTTGACATATTATTCTGCCTACCATTTAGTCCTTACTGTCCACAGCTTGCTCCTTTTTAAAGACTCTCTTGGACTGAACAGAGAAGGAATGAGGCCTAAGCCATTAAAATACCTATGAGAAATGGGCAGCTGTGTAAATAGGAGCCATAGCTACTAATGGATGTGTAGGTAGTTAGAGGATGTTCAGGTGTTCATATTCAGGGTTAGATGTATGGCTGCTGGTCTAAACATCCCAGCCCCCCATTTTTGTTTCTGAGGTTCATACCTAGGGTATTCCATGTGCTAGACAAGCACTGTACCCCTGAGCTACACCAAAGCACCCGCCAGGCCTTTGGCTGTACTTGATGAACCTGGTCAACCCAGTCCAAGCTTAGCTTTTTTTAAGTCTGTCTTTTTCCCCAACTTGTTTCACATTTGTACTCTTCTAGAGGCTTTCCTGTTGGCATTGCGTTAGTATCAGCTTAAGTGCACTTCAGTTTAGTGATTCCAAGGTTCCAGGGAGATGAAAGGTTCCTTTCCTCAAAGTCAGATGTTGATGAGTTTGATAATACAGGGTGATTTGTGTATGTGTGTTTTTCTAACTACCCACACAGTTATTTAAAGCAGTAGCCCCCAGTTTGCTTTGTTTTTTAAGTAGGAACCTATTCAAGAGTTTATCATCTGATGATTTCTGCCTACTGTATTCAGGCTCTGAAAAATAAGCTGGGGTGGCTCTCTGGTTCCATTCAACTTTCGCTGATGTGGCTGCATCTCTAGGACTTGAATCTTATTTCAGCTGTAGCTCCCTTCTAGTTGACCAGATGTTCTGTTAGGTATTTAGAGGTATTTGGGGTGGTTAGGACTGAAATACTTACTTACACTTTCCTTTCTATATCACAAGTGTTTGGGCACCCACCAACGCACCCATAATCCAACAAATGATCAGTATTACTCCCTTTCTGAATAGTTTTCATCACTAAGATGCTTTCTGTCTCAGGCATGTCAGGCTGTCAAGAATATTGCCCATTAGGGTATATGTAGACGAATACCATTGAGTATCCTTTATTCTAAGAGCATTTAAGTTTGGTAAACAAATGAGAACTAATAGTCTATTTGGAAGCTGTCCAAGCATAAGCTATCTCAGAATAATCTGTATAGATCTTTGAACTAGAGTACTTTCCTTTGAACAAAGGCTTTGTGTAGATTTGTCCATACTTCCAGGATTTGTACTTAGAGGCTAAATGATAGTAGCAACTTTAGAGCTGACTTGCAGGTGTGAATTGCTTGGACAGACTTCCCAACTCCTGTGTATGTTGGAACTACTTTCAGTAGGAATCTTACAGAGCTTAACTTTCCTCATGGAGATAGTGAGGTTTCTTCACTTTAACATACTTACATTTTAGATATTGTAGGTAAATACAAAGTTGGACAGTAGATTACTGTATTAATGTCATTTTTTGGTGTATTTCATGGTTAGGAATTAATTCAGAATGCAGAAGATGCTGGGGCCACAGAGGTTAAATTTTTATATGATGAAACACAATATGGAACGGAGACTCTTTGGTCAAAGGATATGGCACAATATCAAGGTAAGAATAATTTGGATTATTTTTTGTACTAATTAATGATTTACAGTATTTTATTTGATGAACAGTGTAATTATCATTTGTACTTCTTGGCATGTTTAATTCAGGTGGGTTTTTTTTTCTGCCTTTTTGTTTGTTTGTTTTCTTTTCTTTTCTTTTCTTTTGTTTTTTTGCTGGAGCTGAGGACCGAACCCAGGGCCTTGCGCTTGCTAGGCAAGTGCTCTACTACTGAGCTAAATCCCCAATCCCATTTTTTCTGCTTTTGATGGAAGATGTTTCTGCCAGTTGGTGTCTTTAGAGAATAAACAAACAAACAAACAAATAAAGTGGATGGCAATGTACTCACATAGCCTTCCATTCCTCCCTGCCCACAAACTAGTGACAGAAAGGGCGGTTTTTCTTCTGGTTATTCTGAGGAGAGAACAGGGTCCTAGATGTGATGGTGGTTATGCTTATGCCAGGGGCTTTTTATTTTCACTGTCCTGGGTTACTGTGCCATTAAGAATGTAGAGATCCTAGAGGCATTTTGCTTCAAAATTCTGCCATGTGTCTTAAGTTTTTTTGCTTTCCATCTTCATTAAAAAATTATTAAAATAGCTGGGTATAGTGATGCACACTTTTAGTCCCAACACACAAGAGGTAGAAGCAGGTGGATTTCTGTGAGTTCAAGGCCAACATGATCTGTATAGTGAGTTCCAGGTCAGTCAGAGCTTAGAGCTTCACTTACTATTTCAACACTCCACCACCACAACTACCACCAAAAGATTTAAACAGTCACACACCTTCCTTCCATGGCTCAGGGGTCATCTCAGAAGAGTAGGTGGATTTGGGGACCTGGTAAGTGTCATGGCTGGGAGGGAAACGATCTATCCAAGGTGGAGAATGAAACTTGAGCCAGCATCACCTTCCTAAGCAATGGGTCAGAACTTCCAGAGTCTGACTTTAGCCTTTATTTCTCTTAAACAGTAAAACTTTGGGGAAAAGTTTCCACGTGACAGTGATCACAACAAAGCTTTAGATATAGCTACACAGAAACTCCTAGCAAAGTAGCAAAGCACCTGTGACCTATAGAATAAGAAAAGTCTGTTGACTGATAAACAGAGCTCAGGCCAAGGGCCTAAGGAGGAAGCATTTGTAATAAGCATAAGGATAGACTCTGTTGGAGGAGGATGCAAAGTACATGGAACCTCGTTCTTAAGGATGGGTTCTACTCACTGAGAGACGAAGCTCAGGATAAGGGCCTGAACAGTGCTCAGGATCTGGGGGACTCAGGGAAGACTGCCTCCATAGAACAGCATCCAGTCCAGCTTTCCAGTGACCAGGAGTCAGCCATCTTTCTTCCTTTGAAGAAATAGCCTGTTCTAACAAGTCTGATTCCCCCAGTGCTGTGCCTCCTGTGGAGGTAGGAGGATTGTAAGAACCAGAGACAGTAAGACAGTGTTTTTGGACACAACAGGCATTCATACATGAACTGACAACAGCCATGACTGCATGCGCAAGCTCAAGCCTGATGGTGTTCCAGGATAGAGAGGGGAGGTGGTCAGGAAGTCCCACCCCTAGCTGAGGAGCTCTTATCTTTCCTGTTGATTCTAGGAGGGAGTACTGGTAACTGAGAACGTCTTAATTCCCTTCTATAGATCTTAAAGTTATATAGTTCTTTCTAGATTCTGGCAAGAAGTTCATCCTGGGCCTGTTCTATGATCTTTCCTTCTATATCTGGTATTTTAGTGAAGAGGGAGCAGGCAGAACCATACAGTTTTTAACATATGCCATTTTAAATGAACTGTGGTTAGCTGTTAGATAATAACAAGTCTCATTGCTATTTTTGCATATACATATGATATAACATAAAGATGGATATTATATTGAAGACTTACTGTATCATAATAGAAATAACTAATATTTTAAGGGCTCTTTTCTATGGTGTGTGCTGTGGTGAGCCTTTAATACCACAGTGGATCCTCAGCACTCCTCTGTGGGGAGATAACTCTCTCATCTCAGTATCAGTGAAGAAGCTGAGACTGTGGCTGTAATTGGTAACAGTGAATCTGGTGACACCAGACTCCCTTGACTCCTCAGTACCTTTTCAAAGCTGTTTACTTGTCCTTTTCAGAATAACCTTTTCAGCCTTGACCAATTTCGTGTTCTGACTTTGACTACTATAAAGGTAGCAGTTGCACTAATTAAGAAAAAAAAAAAAAGATCAGGCCAACATCCCATATTTAAAGAAGCATAAGGAGATGTTCTTTGGGTATTGGGAATCTCCATATAGTTCATTAGTATAGAGGTTTCACAGGTCCAAGGGTACATATATAGAGTCTGTGCTTAATTGTATCTGTGTTATTCCTAAGCAACTTTTCAGAGGAAAACATTGATAATATTTAAAGAATAATGAGTTGATATAGTTGCCTCTATTTAGAGAATGTTAGGATTTCTGAAAACGGGGCTCAAAAGAGAGTGCTGAAATATTTACTCAGAATTGTACATACAATATATTGTTAAATAAACCACTTTGGAGATAGCATTATAATTCCCAATAATTTATTTAATATTTACCACATTCATGACTCGTTAAATTACACCATCAGTGCCATGAATAGAAATCAAGTAAAGCAAAATAAAAAACATACAACCCAAATATTACAAGATGATTATTAACATTAGTAAGGGATTAATTTCTACTTTATGAAAACTACAGTGACAGAGTCTCTTTTGGTTGTAGGTTTCCTTAGTACATTGTTCTATATGTCTTAGAACATGATCTATGCTTGTCATACTTTCCATTTTAAATGGATGAATTTATTCAGTGTATATAAAAAGTAAAAGGATAAATGGCAACAGATAGATAGGTAGACAGACAGACAGACAGACAACAAAACATCAGGTTGCTTACTGAAAACATCCAGCAGCAATCCACTGAGGAAGCTTCTTTAGAGCAGCCAGCTGGAGTTCCCAACAGAGAGTCCCAGGCCGAGCAGAGTCTCCCCTCGTAATGGGTGTCGAACTAAAAGAAGAAATAGCAACTACTGGAGCTGACATCATCAAACTGGACACAACATCCAACAGAAAATGACAAGGGAAATTGAGACTGTCAGACTGGAATTCCCCACCGAATGCTCTCTCCATGGATGAGCTTTTCACAGTGGGTCTGGCTTCTCTTTCCCACTTCAAACCTTTTTTATATAAGGGATAAACAGTAGTAGCATTGGTTAGAAACATTTGCCTTCCAGCTCTTCTCCAGGACATAGTGTTTTTACTCTGTCTTGCTGTTCTTATCCACCTGTCAGAGAGTTAGGGGTCTCAGACCATCCTCATAAGACCCTGACAAAAGCATTGTTGGGTCTAAAATGGAAGGGGGCAGCACTGATCCCAGAACCAGCTTCTTGGGGAGCTCAAACAGCACATAACAATTCTCAATCTGATGTACCCTGCATACATTGTCAAGAAATTCCCTCTACAAAGAATAATTTAAATGTGCTATTTAGAAGAGTTTAAACAGAGTGTGGTACCCTGTGATAATGTCCTTGTTTGATCTGTATTTTTTGGTATTTAAGTTCTGTGATTCTCTTAACTTCTTCTTTCAGGATTTTTGACAAACAGTATCGTTCTCTGGTTGTTAGCTTTTACCAAGTTGGTTTTTATTTTTATTGTGAAAACAATTGGGATAATAATGCAGACTTTAGTCACTGGACTCACTTGTCTCCGTTTTCTCATCAAATACGTTTTCGGTGTCATTTATTTTGTTGTGGGTTCTTTTTTTTTAATGGATGAAGCTCTTAAAACAGAGCTGACCATTCTTCTTGCTGAGTATCTGCCTGTGCATTTCAATACCCAGGGTCAGCTCTCTATGTGTACAACAATGCAGTTTTCACCCCAGAGGATTGGCATGGCATTCAAGAAATAGCAAGAAGCAGGAAAAAAGATGATCCCTTGAAGGTTGGAAGATTTGGAATTGGGTTTAATTCTGTCTACCATATAACAGGTGCAGTATTGGCTGTGGGCAAGTGGGGAATAAACTCAGCCAAACTATAGATAAATTTTAGTAAATCTACTGTATTACATTAATATACTACATATTAAAATTATAGTGTTATATACTAAAATGTAGATGATGCACATAAATATTTTTTTATTTTTTTTATTCCCCAGCCCCCTACACAAATCTTAAAGTTGTATTTATGTACTCACCTTTTGGAAGTTCACCTTCAGAGCTCCAAGTGATGGTTTATGAATGTTGAAGCACAGTTGAGGATTGTGCAACTGTAGACGATTATGCAGGAATTTAGAGCAGGTCAATTGTCCTGTGTGTGCACCTCAGTGTTATTTTGTCCCCTAGTTGTCAGTGAGCACATTGATGGGGACCATTTGCTGGAAGGCTCTTTTGCAATCTGAAGATTTGAGAAAACCATAGGTCATGCTTTTACACTATCAAGAGTCTCTCTGATCTGATTTCAGTATGGGTATGTGGCATTGTGTAAAGGGACTAGCGACAAACAGATCCTAGATTGTACTGTTGATGAATTTAATGGATATAACATATATTTGCTACTTAAGATACATAAGAATTTAGGAGTTGGTGATAGTCACAATTGAACTTGCACTTGACAACCACAGATATTAAAGAGATGACAGACTTTACTGGAGTTACATTGAGCATGAAGATTAGGGGCTAAAGTCTGCATGGGAGACAAAACATATCAGAATTACCCATAGGAAGTCCTTTAAGTAGTATCATGGATAAAAGTTTCTTTCAGAATAATAAATCTGACACTTCTAGTTCTGCCAGTGTTGAACTATCACTGTATTTAGCTGAGGAACAGAAGAAGCAGTTGACATCAGTCTAGAGGCCATGTGATCGGATGTGGATTTTAAGAACTGTAGCTGTATACCTTGTGAGTCCTTCCCCAGGAAGGTTTACTTCTCACTCACTATGGGGTCTGTGCTTGCTGAGCTATGTGACAGTGGAGCCAGCTGCATTGTCTAGTCAATAGTAGAATCTTTAATTTTGAAATAAATTGCATCTCTTTCCTTTCTAACTGGGCTTATGTGGCAGTGAGCACTGAGTATAAGTATCTAAATAGTGTTTATACCTTCCACTTGATGAGAATTTAAAGATACAGCACAGATTTTCACAAAAATCAGGGAATTTTCTATAACTGGCTCTCGTTAGATTGGCTCAAACCAGAACTTATTATGCCTCACTTTCAAAGTATTAAGTCACTTGTTTTTGAAGAATTTTATGTGGCATACTATTTCTTATGTAATATTTTGATGGTAGTTATCATTTTATTATGGCTGTAATTATAATTGTTCATTGGATTTCTGAGTTGGTTATGCCTTGGTTTTCATTTTTACAGATGTTCCTTGTATCTTTAGTGGTGACCAGATAGGAATGCTAGATCCTCATCAAACACTTTTTGGCCCCCATGAATCAGGCCAGTGTTGGAATCTCAAAGAGGACAGCAAAGAAATGAATGAGCTTCCAGATCAATTTGCACCCTTCATTGGCGTTTTTGGAAGCACCAAGGAAACATTTGCAAATGGCAGCTTTCCAGGGACATTTTTCCGTTTCCCTCTTCGCTTACAGCCGTCTCAGCTTAGCAGCAATCTCTACACTAAGCAGAAGGTTCTGGAGTTGTTTGACTCTTTCAGGGCAGATGCAGACACAGTGCTGCTCTTCCTGAAGAGTGTGCAGGCTGTATCTTTACATGTCCGAGAGGCTGATGGGACAGAAAAACTGGTATTTAGAGTGACTGCTAGTGAGAATAAGGCCCTGAAACACGAACGGCCAAATTCGATCAAGATTCTGGGAACAGCCATAAGCAACTACTGTAAGAAGATCCCAAGCAACAGTGTCACCTGTGTAACATATCATATAAACATAGTTCTAGAGGATGAGAGTACAAAGGATGCCCAGAAGACATCTTGGTTGGTGTGTAACAGTGTGGGTGGGCGAGGCATGAGTAGTAAACTGGATTCTTTGGCTGATGAGCTGAAATTTGTGCCAATCATTGGCCTAGCAATGCCTTTATCAGGCAGGGATGATGAAGAAAATGGAGCAATATCTGATTTCTCAGGAAAAGCATTTTGTTTTCTTCCTCTGCCTCCCGGTGAGGAAAGCAGAACAGGGCTTCCAGTCCACATCAGTGGCTTCTTTGGCCTGACTGACAACCGCAGGAGCATAAAATGGAGAGAGCTGGACCAATGGAGAGACCCCGCAGCCTTGTGGAATGAGTTCCTTATTGTGAATGTTGTTCCCAAAGCTTATGCTACTCTGATCCTAGATGCAATAAAACGCCTGGAGACAGAAAAGAGTTCCGATTTCCCCTTGTCGGTTGATGCCATCTACAAACTTTGGCCTGAGGCCTGCAAAGTCAAGGCACACTGGCAGCCGGTGTTGGGGCCTCTGTTTAGTGAACTGTTGCAGCATGCTGTGATTTCCTCAATTAGTGGTGAGTGGGTAAAGCTGGAGCAGGTGTACTTCTCAGAACTTGATGAAAGTTTAGAATACACACAATCAGTGCTCAACTACCTCCAGAGCTCAGGGAAGCAGATTGCCAAGGTACCAGGGAACCTGGCTGCTGCTGTTCAGCTCAGTGCAGCCTCTGCTACCTCCAGTGCAACTCCTGTGAGGAAGGTGACACCTGCGTGGGTGCGGCAGGTTCTGAGGAAGTGTGCACACCTGGGCAGTGCTGAAGAGAAGCTTCATCTTCTAGAATTCGTGCTTTCTGATCAAGCCTACAGCGAGCTGCTTGGGCTTGAGCTGCTGCCTTTGCAAAGTGGGGCTTTTGTCCCCTTCTCCTCGTCTGTCTCTGATCAAGATGTTGTTTACATCACCTCAGAAGAGTTCCCAAGGTAGATACAGGGTGGCTCAGACGCTGGTTGATCTAGGGAGTGGGGACTGTCCCATCCACAGAGTCCTTGACTGCCAGGTCCATCAGGTATCTGGATTGTGTGGTTAGGAGGGCTTTTCATGAGATGTTAAAAGATAAATGTTATATTTTAAAAGGAAAAGGCATTCTGGCATTTGTCAATTAAAAGATTACATAAAAGCTGGGTGTATTGCTTTGTGTCTATAGTTTCAACTGTCTGGGAGCCTGAGGAGGATCACTTGAACCTGGGAGTCCCAAGACAACATAGTAATAGCTTGTCTAAAAAAAACGATCATTCTAGTAGCTATTTCTCAGTCACAAAACGGAAAACAATTACTATATGTTACTAATAGAGGTAAGATGAGTTAGTAGAATTATTTTGATGAAATTTTAATTAAAATAATATATGAGATAACTGTTTCTTTGTATTTTTTAGACAGGATGTGGTTGTGTAGCCCAGACTAGCCTGGAAAGCAGTTTTCTTGCTTCAGCCTCCCAGATACTGGGGTTACAGATGTACATCATCCTACTTGGCTTTAGCAACTAAGTTTTTATAGCTGAGGCTATAACATTTTATGGAATAAAATTTATTTTATTGTTAGGTATTTAGACTTTTTAAATTGACATGGTGTATGATACCCTCATATTTTAAAGCAAAGCCTAGATAATGTTGTAGTTTGATATGTATACTGTAATTTATGTAAAATGAAATAGCATGTTTTACTGACTTGAAATTATGTAGTGGACTTTTTTAACCATAGGATTGTTAGAATTGTAACTGCTGTGCACCTCTCACGTTCTAGGTCCCTTTTCCCAGGTCTTGAAGCAAGATTTATTTTGGAGAACTTGAAGCCTCACCTTCTAGCTGCTTTAAAAGAAGCTGCCCAGACCCGAGGTATTTTATCCAGTTAGTGCTTTTCTTAAACAACCCTCTTTATAAAACGATAAATGGTTTCTATAAGATTTCTTCTAAAACCATCCATTTTAGACATGTAATCTGAGTTCATATGACTCAGCCTAGGAGAATTGTTCAGTTGAAGATGTGTCAGGAGGGTTGGGGATTTAGCTCAGTGGTAGAGTGCTTGCTTAGCAAATACAAGGCCCTGAGTTCGATCCTCAGCTCAAAAAAAAAAAAAAAAAAATCTCCGGCAGTAGTGGTGCACACCTTTAATCCCAGCACTTGGGAGGCAGAGCCAGGCAAATCTCTGTGAGTTCGAGGCCAGCCTGGGCTACAGAGTGAGTTCCAGGAAAGGCACAGAGCTACACAGAGAAACCCTGTCTCGAAAAACCAAAATTAAAAAAAAAAAGATGTGTCAGGAGCCATTCTAGTGTCATTGAGAACCTCATGCTGTGGCTCTGGTGGTGGATATTTGAAAAGAACTGCTTTTGAGCTATTTAAACATGGATTTCTTCCCTCCCTTCTATCCATTTCTCCTTGCCCCCCTCCCCGCTTCCTGAAGCTGAGGACCAAACCCAGGGCCCAGGGCCTTGGACTTGCTAGGCAAGCACTCTACCAGTGAGCTAAATCCCTAACCCCTCTATCCATTTCTTGATGGAGAGTCTTCTGGTTTTTTGAAGCATACAATATATTATTATTATCTTTAGTTACCCTACTGTGCAGTAGTACTCAGAACTTCTTAATCTGACCTGTAACAATACTAATTGACCAACCTCTATCTATCCCACACATTCCGTCCCCCACTCTCCCAGCATCTGGTAACCACAGAGAAAGCTTGGGAGATACTCATGAGCTAGATATTAATAGATAAATAAAAGATAGCTGGGGAAGAAGTCCTGCTGTAAGGCTGGCAGTTGGAGCATGCTGGAATGTTAGTCCGTATTACTGTTGTACAGATGGCTGCCCAGTGTTTGGAAGGCTCTCTGAGACATCTGTTTTCTGCCTGGGGCTGAGTCTTATTATTACAGACCCAGCACTGAACTAGGCTAGGCCTGAGTGAAGTTCTGGCCTAGCCTTCCTAGAATGCTTCCTAGTGGATGGATGGAGTCTTTGTCTACTCTTTATTGTCTAAGTATGGGAGAGGAGTCCTGGAGGCATCCCTTGAGCCACACAGTATGTGATTCTGCAGGCCCTGGAGAGGTCTGTGGGTAGTAGCATGGGGGAATGGTCTTGGAGCTCTGTCTGGCTTTGGATGCTATCATGGTGGGTTTGGTAGTGGGCTTCAAGTCCAAGGCCTTGTCTTAGTTTCTTCTCCTTTCCCTAGGTAAGAGGCATCATCTGTGATGAGTATCTCCTGTTGTTTGCTCGCCACAACCCTTAGGTAGCAGAGCCTCTGTCATCATCTCCACTCAAAAAACTCAAGGAAATAAAAGGCTTTATTTAGATAACTTGGAATACAGAGTTGGAGACACAGTTCTAGTTTTGTTCTTTTTCATTTTTATTTGCAAATTAGATTATTTGAGGTTTAAATTACATGAGTAAATGGATGATTATCAGAAATTAGGTGAGAAGTGAATAGTTAGAAAATTCTGCCAGTAAATGGGTTTTAGATTAAAAAAAAAAAAAAAAAAAAAAAAAACCTAGCAAAAAGTAATTGAGTAGACAAATTCCCAGTGGAGTGGAACTAGGATCCTATTTACATGGTTCTTAATTTTCAAGATACTTCTTATGAGATGAGTTTACATGCTTTGTTACAATTAGTGACTCAAGAGTTGTCCTTAAATGTTTCAGTTTCCTGTGTATACCAAGCATTGTGCCAAATGAAATTAGTTAATAGATGAAAAAATCACAGCTGCATAGGATATGGATGTGAATCAACACTGCCATTCATGCAGTGGGTACTGCTGAGAATGGACTGGGTCTGCTGACTTGGGTGGCAAATCAGGGAGGGTGTTTTGAATTCTGTGTGGCACCCACAGGGCAAAGACTAAGCCTTCATGTCTCAGGGGCAGCATGTTTTCAATGATGACTTTGACACAACTTTATCACGATGTACACTGTTTATTGAAAAGATGATGACCTTGTATGTACAATATACAAATCTTCAGAAAATGTTGAACTTTTAATTGCTAGCCTCTAGCATACAGACAGAAGACTTGTGGAGGTGTTTGGGCCTACCAAACCCATAATTACTTGTTGGGGAAAAGGACCGTGTGCAAGGAAGAGTGTTCTAAGCCTGCCTTCACCTGTATCCAGGCCACTGCATCTATCTCTCCTTGAAACGAAGGCAGAACCTTGGTATCTCTCGCAGCCTTTCTTACTTCTCTGGTTATACAGCATTATGAGAACTTGCTTTTCTAAGACATTGTCTTTCCACCTTCTATCAGAAATCTTTTAAAGGCTTCTTGTTTTTCTAATTAAACAAAAACAAAAACCAGTCTTTGCCATTGTCCATGAGGCTTCTTTATTACCTGGTTCTATTTTATTTTGGGCATTATAAAGATGCTTGGTACACAGGAATGCTAAATCAGTGATTGCTGTTACCCATATCCTTCCTTGGTTTTGTTTTTCCTGATCATTTTCATATTTAAAGAATATTTATTTTTCTCTGTTAAGTACAGGCATTTGATTTTTCCCCATTCATCTCTTATTTCATGCAATCTCTGCATGCTTCCATAACACTGAACAACACAGCACCACACACCTGCATTTGTATAGTTACTTATAATCATTTGTCTAATCTGCCTTCCTCATTTGATACAAAGTCTGAGGGCATGTCTAGGAGTTTATTTCTAGCAATCTACACTTAGTATTGCCTGACTGACAAATGCTGCTAGTGAGGTAATTATTTTGATGAGACTTACAGTCCCTGACTTAGCCTTGGAATTGAGTTCAAGGAACCCCAATGCACAAACATTCCACAAAGGTGCAGTGGTATAAATTATAATAAGTAAATGACTTGCCTTAGGCATAGAAGGGTTAGTTGTCCACTGGAGCAGTTCTTAGGACTTTGTGATTATTGGTGGTTATCATAAGCAAGCAGTAGAATTTGTTTGATAAATTCACCCTTTCCTTCTCCTAAACCAAGAATTAAGTGTAATTTACTTTGTATAGTTGTATATTGTACATACAAGGTCATCATCTTTTCAATAAATAGTGTACATCCTGATAAAGTTGTGTAGATACTGAAGTATTTATAAAAATTCTATTTCTCTTTTTATCAGTTCTTCTCTAGGCCCTTTGACTGTTTGATGATAGCTTGTGAAAAGCCCATGGTTAGCTTGCAGCTAGCTGTGAACAGTGTGTTTTGTGCTTATAAACATGCCCTCTCCTTCTTCACTACTTTCTGAACCAAGTCTTGGTTCTTAGGACGCTTAGAGTTAATTTGCATCTGAATAGTTCTTTAATTCTGTTTAGAGCTTTGTTTTCTTTGCATAATGCTGTGTGGAAATTCTGCAGACAGCATTGCCTTAAGATGTAGAGTAATTTCTGTAGTGAGCTTGTGAAATATTGAACATTTTGGCCTTTCTAAGAATGGATTTAATTATATTCTAGCACAGCAGCTTCTCTGGGGATACTCAGGTAGGATCACTGACTGAATGTTGTGTTCATTTGAAACTTGATTGATTTATTGTCATTTGTTGGTTTGTTGAACCCTGTGTTGTTGTTTTGTTTTGTTTTTAACCTAAATAGCTAGAAATTATGTCAACCATTCTTTTTTCTGCTGGAAATAACTTAAAGGAGAGAGGAAACTACTAATATAGGCCTTTGTTATTGCAAACATTGATTAAAAAACATGTTTAAATGACTTGAAAACCTTTATTTCATAAATATTTAGTCTCAAATGAAAGGCACATGTGAAATTTGTATTTTCTCTGCTTAAATGGGGAGTGTGACATGAATGCACTTCTGTTATACACACAAATGCTCAGAGGAGAAATGAAGGAGGGGTACATTCTGGGAACTGTTTGAATTGCAGCCCAGTGTGCAGACTGGTCAGAGTAGGAAGTCCCTGTCTAGCTACAAGGAGCACGAAAGTGGCTGGTCTGCTTTCATTAGGGACAGTCAGATGATCTTACAATGCTGGGTGTGTCATTTTATTGATTGCCCACTCTTGTTGTTTTGCTTTAATAAATATCCTTATTATTATTTTTGTATTATTTTCCCAAGTTTATGTTTTACTTGGAAATTTAAAGGATGTAAGCTTTGACTTATAGAAATTGTTTTTATACATATCCTTTGAAGCAGGATATATATCTATACACACACATATATATGTAATCATATATATACACACACACACATATATAATTAGTTTAGAAACTAAATCGTTATTAGAGTGACAATTTTTATAAATATTAAATTTGGCTTCACTTTATATTAAAGGTATCTGATGCTTAATTGATAGCCTTTGTATTGGGAAAGTATAGTGAAAGAGGCAGCAAAGTCTCCATATGTGTAGCTACCCTATTAATGCCTGCCCTGGGGACTGTCCCATTTTGGTTACTGAATCTCTGTTGCTGCATCTCCTTTTCAAGTCCAACCAGGCCTGATAATAGAGGCCTGTAATACCAGCTGCTCCTGAGGCAAAGGCAAGAAGATTGTAGTAAGTTCAAGGCCAACCTGAACTACAAAGTGGGTTCAAGGCCAGCCTGGGGCAACTTAGTGAGAATCTATGAAAAGTAAAGTAAAAAGAGAATTGGGTTTTGCCTTGCTTGTCTAAGACCTTGTAGTCAGTGCCCAGTATTACAAGAAAAACAACCAAAGGCCAAAGGCAAGATGTCAGTGGCAGAGTATCAGTGCAGACTTTCTGGGAATCAGTGGACAGTTAGAGCTAGAATAAGATGCTTCTGAAAGGCCCAGAGCCCTATAGCACCACATCTAGACTTGGGTGCTGGTGGAGTCCTGACTGGCAGGCACTAGGCTGCCTTTTCCTTTATTTCCCCCAAACCCGTACATTGGGCTTTTCTTTTTCTTCATTCTTTTCTTTTCTTCTTAAAGATGTGCCTTATATAGAGTGTATCAGTTAATTGGACATCTGCTGTTCGTCTGTGTTTACAAGGACTTGAATCTTCCATTATTAGAACTCACCAGCTATCAAAGCTGCCATTGCCACTGTGTACCCGAAAAGCAAAAAGAACTGCCATGTACCCAGTGCCTTGAGTTAGCGTTGTCCAGTAGAGTGCACCTCTGGAGGAGTTTACATAAAGCATTTGGAACTAAATCATCATTGTTAAGAGACTTTTTACGTTGATTGATACTTTTGCTTTCTGACCATGTTGCATTTATTCAGATTAGCAAGGAACAGACATGTGAATAAATGGAAACAAAAATAGCAGTCTCTGAGTAGAGACCGGTTGTATCGATATTGTTTCCAGTGTCAAAGAGATGGATGGACTCATCTATGGCAAACCAAACTTATGCATAAGAATTCTTCCTAAGTTAAAGTTGAATGTACCTGGTAATAGTTTGCTGTCCCTAGGAACAGTTTTTCAGAAGCATAGTTAGATGTGTTTGACCTTGCTGAAAATTATGAAAGCCACAAAGCCTGGAAGTCATTTATTAAAATGCCCACAAGTTGTTTTGCTCATCCTAGTAGCGGTGTTTTAGAGGCCTTCTAGTGGAGGGCATGGAGAGTACTGTGTGAACATTTATTCTTCAGGGTTAACAGCTAACAGAGTAGCTGGAACTTGGGACTTCCACTTGAATTAACTAATGCACTTAGAGTTGTGCCTGTCTACATTTTCTCTCTCCTTTACTTCTATTGTTTTTCCAGTTGAGCATGACTGACACATTAGTTGCATGCTATCTGTGAGGTGTGTGTGTCCTGACATTTTATTTACACATTTATATCAAGTATTTTTCCTAAAGGTAAGTATGTTTTGTAAATTGCCAAATTTTATGCCAGGATATTAGGCAGGATTAGCATTAGACTGCATGTGATATTGCAATTTACATAGGACATACATGGTACATATTTAAGATTTTGCTTTCTGGGTATTCTGAATTTGAATTTTCGACATTTTTATATCTTTAACATTATGTCTTTGCTTTACTTTATGACTTGGATATTCAGTTATAGCTAATTCTAGTCTGTAAGCACTTTAAAAAACATTATTATAAAATTAAATTTAATTCACTCCATAGCTCAAAGAAACTACATTGATTGTATTGCTGACATTTTAATTTTTAAAATATTACTTAAATTATTCTGTCACATGACATAGAAACTGAAAATGTTCTGAATGTGGGTATTATCACTCTCCTAAAGTTTCAAAAGTGTGTCTTTGCTGGGATTTCTAGGTCAGTGATTTGAAAATAGCATGGAGGTAATTTTGGAGTAGAGAGTAAAGCCTTTGAAACAAAGATGCCCTTCCTTGATTAAAAAGTATTAGAGTAGGGGGAGGGGAGGGTGCAAAAGACATGAATACAGTATCTTTAGTCTGCAGTCCTGAGTTACAGCTGCTTTGTACTGAAGACAATCAGCTCTTAATGTTCACACTCAAGTCTCCATGCCCTCTGTAAGGCCTTTGAAGCACCTCACATATGACATTCTCAAAAAAAAAAAAAAAAAAAAGTTACATACAAAAGCCCCAAGAGCCTGAGGTATACCTCTTGTTACTGTGTTTCCCAAAATTGCTTATAAGGATCTAGAAGTCATTTGCACATAGGGGAAAGATAAATGTGGGCAAATATATACCTACAAGAATACTTTTCTGTTTTGTTGTTACTGATATTAAATATCAAAAATACTCTGACATACAAAATATACTTTAAAGGGATGTTCATTTCTAGGCAATCTATTAAGATAAGCAATTGCCCCCCTTCCCCACCAAAGGGAGAGAATTCTGTTACTCTCCCTAGTTTACAAGCATTCAGAAATAGAGCTGTTTTGGTGGGAAGAAATATCTGCCCTTACAGCCGCACTCCACATGTTCAGTTTGTTTGCCTTGAAGCATTTCTACAAAATCCCTGGTTCTACAGAGCACACTTTAATAAATAGCAAGCTTGGCCAAACTGTAGCTGTGCTGTGTATAGGACAGTCTGTGGGTAGAGCCTCCTCCCCATTGCTTTCCAGATGAGTGAGTTCAAGGCTCTAAGACATTAGCTGATACTCGATTGCATATGTGATTAGAAACTCACAGGAAAGTCCATGAGACCATTGCTACCTGCATTTCAGAAAGTGTTAGCTTCTGAATGGAGACTGCAGCCTCTGCTCTGACTTTGAGCCTTTCTCTTCTTCCTACACAGTCATGCAGGTGAGGTGCCGAAAATACATAAGCCCCAAAGATATTTGTATTGGGTCTGCTTATCAATGTTTACCCATTAACTGAAAAATATGTAAATTTTATCTGCATTTTGTTTGGTATTTTTACTTGTGGACAGCTAAACATTGTTTTTCACGTTGATTCCATCTCTAGAACACTAGATTCTTTTGAATTCACATTTTATGTATTTTTATATTTACTTAAAATAAGCACTTTGTGAAGAAATGACTTCTTTTAGAGGTTATTATAAGTATTATTTTATGTATAGACTATCATTATTTTAAAATTACTTTAGTTATACTGAATTTTTGCATCTTCTCAAAACAGCTTTCTAGTGCCATCTTAACTGTGAGACCAGAAGAATTTAAAGTAGAATTGTGCATAACATTTCTGTGTGTGGTTTACAGGAAGACCATGTACTCAGCTGCAGCTTCTAAATCCAGAACGATTTGCACGTCTTATTAAAGAAGTAATGAATACATTCTGGCCTGGCAGGGAGTTGGTGGTTCAGTGGTATCCATTCAGTGAAGACAAACATCACCCATCCATTTCATGGCTTAAAATGGTTTGGAAGAATCTCTATATACACTTTTCCGAGGATTTGACTTTGTTTGATGAGATGCCACTTATTCCCAGAACTCTACTGGATGAAGATCAGACGTGTGTGGAACTCATTAGACTCAGGATCCCATCAGTAGTCATTTTAGATGATGAAACTGAAGCGCAGCTTCCAGAATTCTTAGCAGATATTGTACAAAAACTTGGGGGGATTGTCCTGAAAAGGTTAGATACCTCTATTCAGCATCCACTTGTTAAAAAATACATCCATTCACCACTACCGAGTGCTGTTCTGCAGATAATGGAGAAGATACCACTGCAGAAGTTATGTAACCAAATAGCATCATTACTTCCAACCCACAAGGATGCTCTAAGGAAGTTTCTGGCCAGCTTAACTGATACCAGTGAAAAAGAGAAAAGAATAATTCAAGAATTGACAATATTCAAAAGAATTAATCACTCATCTGATCAAGGGGTTTCCTCTTACACAAAATTAAAAGGATGTAAAGTTTTGGATCATACTGCCAAACTTCCAGCAGATCTGCGACTATCTCTTTCAGTGATAGATAGTAGTGATGAAGCTACCATTCGTTTGGCAAACATGTTGAAAATTGAAAAATTAAAGACTACAAGCTGTTTAAAGTTTGTTTTAAAAGATATTGAAAATGCGTTTTATACACAGGAAGAGGTAACACATCTTATGCTGTGGATCCTTGAGAATCTGTCCTCTCTTAAAAATGAGAATCCAAATGTGCTTGATTGGCTGATGCCATTAAAATTCATCCCTATGTCACAGGAGCGTGTGGTAACAGCCAGTGAACTCTTTGATCCTGATATAGAGGTACTAAGGGATCTCTTTTATAATGAGGAGGAAGCCTGCTTCCCACCTGCAATTTTTACCTCATCAGATATTCTTCACTCTTTGAGACAGATTGGTTTAAAAAATGAAGCCAGCCTGAAAGAGAAGGATGTTGTGCAAGTGGCAAAAAAAATTGAAGCTTTACAAGTCAGTTCCTGTCAGAATCAGGATGGTCTCCTGAAGAAAGCCAAAACACTCTTACTAGTCTTGAATAAGAACCATACACTCTTCCAGTCTTCTGAAGGGAAGATGGCATTGAAGAAAATAAAATGGGTTCCAGCCTGCAAGGAAAGGCCTCCAAATTATCCAGGTTCCTTAGTCTGGAAAGGGGATCTCTGTAATCTTTGTGCACCTCCAGATATGTGTGATGCAGCACATGCAGTTCTAGTGGGCTCCTCACTTCCTCTTGTGGAAAGTGTCCATGTAAACTTGGAGAAGGCTCTAGGCATCTTCACAAAGCCTAGCATCAGTGCTGTCTTAAAACACTTTAAAATTGTTGTTGACTGGTATACTTCAAAAACCTTCAGTGATGAAGATTACTACCAGTTCCAACATATTTTGCTTGAAATTTATGGGTTCATGCACGATCATCTGAATGAAGGGAAGGATTCTTTTAAAGCCTTGAAATTTCCATGGGTTTGGACTGGCAAAAACTTTTGTCCTCTTGCCCAGGCTGTGATAAAACCAATTCATGATCTGGATCTTCAGCCTTATTTATATAATGTGCCTAAAACAATGGCAAAATTCCACCAGCTGTTTAAGGCCTGTGGCTCAATAGAAGAGTTAACATCAGATCATATTTCCATGGTCATTCAGAAGGTTTATCTCACAAGTGACCAGGAGTTGAGTGAACAAGAAAGTAAACAAAATCTTCATCTTATGTTGAATATTATGCGATGGCTCTATAGCAACCAGATTCCAGCAAGCCCTAATACACCAGTTCCAATTTATCATAGCAAAAATCCTTCCAAACTTGTCATGAAGCCAATTCATGAGTGCTGTTATTGTGATATCAAAGTTGATGACCTCAATGACTTACTTGAAGATTCAGTGGAACCAATCATTTTGGTACATGAGGACATACCCATGAAAACTGCGGAGTGGCTAAAAGTTCCCTGCCTTAGTACAAGACTGATCAACCCTGAAAACATGGGGTTTGAGCAGTCAGGACAAAGAGAGCCTCTTACTGTAAGGATTAAAAATATTTTGGAAGAATATCCTTCTGTGTCAGATATTTTTAAAGAGCTTCTCCAAAACGCCGATGATGCAAATGCTACAGAATGCAGTTTCATGATTGATATGAGAAGAAATATGGACATCAGAGAGAATCTCCTAGACCCAGGGATGGCAGCTTGCCATGGACCTGCTTTGTGGTCATTCAACAATTCTGAATTCTCAGATTCAGATTTTATAAACATAACCAGGTTAGGAGAATCTTTAAAAAGGGGAGAAGTTGACAAAGTTGGGAAATTTGGCCTTGGATTTAATTCGGTATACCACATTACTGACATTCCCATCATTATGAGTCGAGAATTTATGATTATGTTTGATCCGAACATAAATCATATCAGTAAACACATAAAAGATAGATCTAATCCTGGAATCAAAATTAATTGGAGTAAACAGCAGAAAAGACTTAGGAAATTTCCAAATCAGTTCAAACCATTTATAGATGTCTTTGGCTGTCAGTTACCTTTGGCTGTAGAAGCCCCTTATAGCTACAATGGAACTCTTTTCCGGCTGTCCTTTAGAACACAGCAGGAAGCAAAAGTGAGTGAAGTTAGCAGTACCTGTTACAACACTGCAGATATTTACTCCCTAGTGGATGAATTTAGCCTTTGTGGGCACAGACTTATCATTTTCACTCAGAGTGTAAACTCAATGTATTTGAAATACTTGAAGATAGAAGAAACCAACCCTAGCTTAGCACAAGATACAGTCATAATTAAGAAAAAAGCCTGCCCCTCCAAAGCATTGAGTGCACCAGTGTTGAGTGTTTTAAAAGAAGCTGCTAAACTCATGAAGACTTGTGGCAGCAGCAACAAGAAGCTCCCCACCGATGTGCCAAAGTCATCTTGCATTCTTCAGATCACAGTCGAAGAATTTCACCATGTGTTTAGGAGGATTGCTGACTTACAGTCACCATTGTTTAGAGGTCCAGATGATGACCCAGCTACTCTCTTTGAAATGGCTAAGTCTGGCCAGTCAAAAAAGCCATCAGATGAGTTGCCACAAAAGACGGTAGATTGCACCACGTGGCTTATATGCTCCTGCATGGATACAGGAGAGGCTCTCAAGTTTTCCTTGAATGAAAGTGGAAAAAGACTAGGGCTGGTTCCTTGTGGGGCAGTAGGCGTTCTTTTACATGAAATCCAGGAGCAGAAGTGGACTGTGAAACCACACATAGGAGAGGTGTTTTGCTATTTACCTCTCCGAATAAAAACAGGGCTGCCAATTCACATCAATGGGTGCTTTGCTGTTACTTCAAATAGGAAAGAAATCTGGAAGACAGATACAAAAGGGCGATGGAATACCACATTCATGAGGCATGTCATTGTGAAAGCTTACTTACAAGCCCTCAGTGTCTTACGGGACCTTGCCACTGGTGGGGAGCTGACTGATTATACCTACTATGCTGTGTGGCCTGATCCTGATCTAGTTCATGATGACTTCTCTGTGATTTGCCAAGGATTTTATGAAGATATAGCTCATGGGAAGGGGAAGGAGTTGACCAGAGTCTTCTCTGATGGTTCTACTTGGGTTTCCATGAAGAATGTGAGATTTCTAGATGACTCTATACTTCAAAGGAAAGATGTTGGTTCAGCAGCCTTCAAGATATTTCTGAAGTACCTCAAGAAAACAGGTTCCAAAAACCTCTGTGCTGTTGAGCTTCCTTCTTCAGTAAAAGCAGGATTTGAAGAGGCTGGCTGCAAACAGATACTGCTTGAAAATACATTTTCAGAGAGACAGTTTTTTTCAGAAGTCTTTTTTCCTAATATTCAGGAAATTGAAGCAGAACTGAGAGATCCTTTAATGAATTTTGTCCTAAATGAAAAACTGGATGAATTCTCAGGAATTCTTCGTGTTACCCCATGTGTTCCTTGCTCCTTGGAGGGCCATCCTTTGGTTTTGCCATCAAGATTGATCCACCCTGAAGGACGAGTTGCAAAGCTATTTGATACTAAAGATGGGAGATTCCCTTATGGCTCTACACAGGATTACCTCAATCCTATTATTTTGATTAAGCTAGTTCAGTTAGGCATGGCAAAAGACGATATTTTATGGGATGACATGCTAGAGCGTGCTGAGTCAGTAGCTGAGATTAATAAAAGTGACCATGCTGCTGCCTGTCTAAGGAGCAGTATTCTCCTAAGCCTTATTGATGAGAAGCTAAAAATAAGGGATCCTAGAGCAAAGGATTTTTCTGCAAAATACCAAACAATCCCCTTCCTCCCGTTTCTAACAAAGCCAGCAGGTTTTTCTTTAGAGTGGAAAGGGAACAGTTTTAAGCCTGAAACCATGTTTGCAGCAACGGACCTTTACACAGCTGAACATCAAGATATAGTCTGCCTTTTGCAACCAATTCTCAATGAAAATTCCCATTCCTTTAGAGGCTGTGGTTCAGTGTCATTGGCTGTTAAGGAGTTTTTGGGTTTACTAAAGAAGCCAACAGTTGATCTGGTAATAAACCAGTTGAAGCAAGTTGCAAAATCAGTTGACGATGGCATTACATTGTATCAGGAAAATATCACCAATGCTTGCTACAAGTATCTCCATGAAGCAATGATGCAGAATGAAATGGCCAAGGCAGCAATTATTGAAAAGCTAAAACCATTTCGTTTCATTCTGGTTGAGAATGTCTATGTTGAGTCAGAAAGAGTTTCTTTTCATTTGAATTTTGAAGCAGCACCATACCTTTATCAGTTACCTAACAAGTATAAAAATAATTTCCGTGAACTTTTTGAAAGTGTGGGTGTGCGGCAGTCATTTACAGTTGAAGATTTTGCCCTAGTTTTAGAGACTATTGATCAAGAAAGAGGAAAAAAACAAATAACAGAAGAGAATTTTCAGCTTTGCCGACGAATAGTCAGTGAAGGAATCTGGAGTCTCATTAGAGAAAAGAGACAAGAATTCTGTGAGAAAAATTATGGCAAAATATTACTGCCAGACACTAATCTCCTGCTTCTCCCTGCTAAGTCATTATGCTACAATGACTGTCCCTGGATAAAAGTAAAGGATTCTACTGTTAAGTATTGCCATGCTGACATACCCCGGGAAGTAGCTGTAAAACTAGGAGCAATACCAAAGAGACATAAAGCCTTAGAAAGATATGCATCCAATGTCTGTTTCACAGCTCTAGGCACAGAATTTGGGCAGAAAGAAAAACTGACCAGCAGAATTAAGAGCATACTCAATGCCTACCCTTCAGAAAAGGAAATGCTGAAAGAGCTTCTTCAAAATGCTGATGATGCAAAGGCCACAGAAATCTGCTTTGTGTTTGATCCTAGACAGCATCCTGTTGACCGAATATTTGATGATAAG
Source organism: Onychomys torridus (assembly GCF_903995425.1). Lineage (NCBI taxonomy): Eukaryota > Metazoa > Chordata > Mammalia > Rodentia > Cricetidae > Onychomys > Onychomys torridus. The sequence goes on from NC_050451.1 coordinate 49,616,776, forward strand.
TGGGCCCCACTGCAAGGGCCAGCACTGTGTGTGTACAACAACCAGCCATTCACAGAAGATGATGTGAGAGGAATTCAGAATCTTGGGAAAGGCACCAAAGAAGGAAATCCTTGCAAAACGGGACAATATGGAATCGGGTTCAATTCTGTGTATCACATTACAGACTGCCCTTCTTTTATTTCTGGCAATGATATCCTGTGTATTTTTGATCCCCATGCCAGATATGCACCAGGAGCCACATCAGTTAGTCCTGGACGTATGTTTAGAGATTTGGATGCAGACTTTAGAACCCAGTTCTCAGATGTTCTGGATCTTTATTTGGGAAACCATTTTAAACTGGACAATTGTACAATGTTTAGATTTCCTCTGCGTAATGCAGAAATGGCACAAGTTTCAGAAATTTCCTCCGTTCCATCATCAGACAGAATGGTCCAGAATCTTTTGGACAAATTGCGCTCTGACGGGGCAGAACTTCTGATGTTTCTCAATCACATGGAAAAAATATCTATTTGTGAAATAGATAAGACCACAGGAGGTTTGAATGTGCTCTATTCAGTGAAGGGCAAGATCACTGATGGAGACCGACTGAAAAGGAAGCAATTCCACGCCTCTGTAATTGATAGTGTTACTAAAAAGAGGCAGCTCAAGGATATCCCAGTTCAACAGATAACCTACACTATGGACACTGAGGATTCTGAAGGAAATCTGACCACATGGCTGATCTGCAATAGATCAGGATTTTCAAGTATGGACAAAGTATCCAAAAGTGTTGTATCAGCTCATAAGAACCAAGACATCACTCTCTTTCCACGTGGTGGGGTAGCTGCCTGCATTACTCACAACTACAAAAAGCCTCACAGGGCCTTCTGCTTTCTGCCTCTCTCTCTGGAGACAGGGCTGCCATTTCATGTTAACGGCCACTTTGCTCTAGATTCAGCCAGAAGAAACTTGTGGCGTGATGATAATGGGGTTGGTGTTCGAAGTGACTGGAATAATAGTTTAATGACGGCATTAATAGCACCTGCATATGTTGAATTGCTAATCCAGTTAAAAAAACGGTATTTCCCTGGTTCTGACCCAACATTATCAGTTTTACAGAACACACCCATTCATGTTGTAAAGGACACATTAAAGAAGTTTCTGTCCTTCTTTCCAGTTAACAGGCTTGATCTGCAGCCAGATCTATATTGCTTAGTAAAAGCACTTTACAGTTGCATTCATGAAGACATGAAACGTCTTTTACCTGTTGTTCGTGCTCCAAATATTGATGGCTCCGATTTGCACTCTGCAGTTATAATTACTTGGATCAATATGTCTACTTTGAATAAAACTAGACCATTTTTTGATAACTTGCTACAGGATGAATTACAGCACCTTAAAAATGCAGATTATAACATCACAACTCGAAAAACAGTTGCAGAGAATGTCTACAGGCTAAAGCACCTGCTTTTAGAAATTGGGTTCAACTTGGTTTATAACTGTGATGAAACTGCCAATCTTTACCACTGTCTCATAGATGCAGATATTCCTGTTAGCTATGTGACTCCAGCTGATGTTAGGTCCTTCTTAATGACTTTCTCGTCTCCTGATACTAATTGCCATATTGGGAAGCTGCCTTGCCGTCTTCAGCAAACTAACCTAAAACTTTTTCATAGTTTAAAACTTTTAGTTGATTACTGTTTTAAAGATGCTGAAGAAAGTGAGTTTGAAGTTGAGGGACTGCCTCTGCTCATCACACTGGACAGCGTTTTGCAGATTTTTGATGGTAAACGACCCAAGTTTCTAACAACATACCACGAATTAATTCCATCACGTAAAGACTTGTTTATGAACACCTTATACTTGAAATACAGTAGTGTTTTGTTGAACTGCAAAGTTGCAAAAGTGTTTGACATTTCCAGCTTTGCTGACTTACTCTCTTCTGTGTTGCCTCGTGAATATAAGACCAAAAACTGTGCAAAGTGGAAAGACAATTTTGCCAGTGAATCTTGGCTTAAGAATGCTTGGCATTTTATCAGTGAATCTGTAAGTGTCACAGAAGATCAGGAAGAACCCAAGCCAGCATTTGATGTCATTGTTGACATCCTCAAAGACTGGGCATTGCTTCCAGGAACCAAGTTCACTGTGTCAGCCAGTCAGCTTGTTGTTCCTGAGGGAGATGTGCTGATTCCACTGAGCCTCATGCACATTGCCGTTTTCCCAAATGCTCAGAGTGATAAGGTGTTTCACGCTCTAATGAAAGCCGGCTGTATTCAGCTTGCTTTGAACAAAATCTGCTCTAAAGACAGTGCATTAGTTCCTCTGCTGTCAAGTCACACAGCAAACATAGAGAGTCCCACAAGCATCCTGAAGGCTGTACATTATATGGTTCAAACTTCAACATTTAGGACTGAAAAACTAGTGGAAAATGACTTTGAAGCACTTTTAATGTATTTCAACTGTAATTTGAGTCACTTGATGTCCCAGGATGACATAAAAATTTTAAAGTCTCTTCCATGCTACAAATCCATCAGTGGCCGCTATATGAGCATTGCAAAATTTGGAACATGTTATGTGCTTACCAAAAGTATTCCTTCAGCTGAAGTGGAAAAATGGACCCAGTCATCATCATCTGCATTTCTTGAAGAAAAGATATATTTAAAAGAACTGTATGAGGTGCTTGGCTGTGTGCCAGTAGATGATCTGGAGGTGTATTTGAAACACCTTCTGCCAAAAATTGAAAATCTCTCTTATGAGGCAAAATTAGAGCACTTGATCTATCTGAAGAATAGATTGTCAAGCATTGAAGAGCTGTCAGAGATTAAGGAACAACTTTTTGAAAAGCTGGAAAGCTTATTGATTATCCATGATGCCAACAATCGACTAAAACAAGCAAAACATTTCTATGATAGAACTGTGAGAGTTTTTGAAGTTATGCTTCCTGAAAAATTGTTTATTCCTAAAGAGTTCTTTAAAAAATTGGAACAAGTAATAAAACCTAAAAATCAAGTTGCCTTTATGACATCCTGGGTGGAATTCTTGAGAAATGTTGGACTAAAGTACGTACTTTCCCAGCAGCAGCTGCTACAGTTTGCTAAGGAAATCAGTGTGAGGGCAAATACAGAAAACTGGTCTAAAGAAACCCTGCAAAATACAGTTGACATCCTTCTCCATCACATATTCCAAGAACGAGTGGATTTGTTATCTGGGAATTTTCTGAAGGAACTATCCTTAATACCATTCTTGTGTCCTGAACGGGCCCCTGCTGAATACATTCGATTTCACCCTCAGTACCAGGAGGTAAATGGAACACTTCCTCTCATAAAGTTCAATGGAGCACAAGTGAATCCAAAGTTCAAGCAGTGTGATGTGCTCCAGCTGCTGTGGACATCCTGCCCTATTCTTCCAGAGAAAGCTACACCCTTGAGCATCAAAGAACAAGAAGGCAGTGACCTTGGTCCACAGGAACAGCTTGAGCAAGTTTTAAATATGCTTAATGTTAACTTGGACCCCCCTCTTGATAAGGTCATTAATAATTGCAGAAACATTTGCAACATAACAACTTTGGATGAAGAAATGGTAAAAACTAGAGCTAAGGTCCTAAGGAGCATATATGAATTTCTCAGTGCAGAAAAACGGGAGTTCCGTTTTCAGCTTCGGGGTGTTGCTTTTGTGATGGTCGAAGATGGCTGGAAACTTCTGAAGCCTGAGGAAGTAGTGATAAACCTGGAATATGAAGCTGATTTTAAACCTTACTTGTACAAGCTACCTTTAGAGCTTGGCACATTTCATCAGCTGTTCAAACATTTAGGCACTGAAGATATTATTTCAACTAAGCAATATGTTGAAGTATTAAGCCGCATATTCAAAAATTCTGAAGGAAAGCAGTTAGATCCTAATGAAATGCGCACAGTTAAGAGAGTGGTTTCTGGTCTATTCAAGAGTCTACAAAATGATTCAGTCAAGGTGAGGAGTGATCTGGAGAATGCCCGGGACCTGGCACTCTACCTTCCGAGCCAGGACGGTAGGTTAGTGAAGTCAAGCATCTTGGTGTTTGATGATGCACCACACTATAAAAGTAGAATCCAAGGCAATATTGGTGTGCAAATGTTAGTTGATCTTAGCCAGTGCTACTTAGGGAAAGACCACGGTTTCCACACTAAGCTGATAATGCTTTTTCCTCAAAAGCTTCGACCTCGTCTGCTGAGCAGTATACTTGAAGAGCAGCTTGATGAAGAGACTCCCAAAGTGTGCCAGTTTGGAGCATTGTGCTCTCTTCAGGGAAGACTGCAGCTTCTCTTGTCTTCAGAGCAGTTCATCACAGGACTCATTAGAATCATGAAACATGAAAATGATAATGCTTTCCTGGCCAATGAAGAAAAAGCCATCAGACTTTGCAAAGCTCTAAGAGAAGGGCTGAAAGTGTCCTGTTTTGAAAAGCTTCAGACAACATTAAGGGTTAAAGGTTTTAATCCTATTCCCCATAGCAGGAGTGAAACTTTCGCTTTTCTGAAGCGGTTTGGCAACGCAGTCATCTTGCTCTACATCCAGCATTCAGACAGTAAAGACATTAACTTCCTGCTAGCCTTAGCAATGACACTTAAATCAGCAACTGACAACTTGATTTCTGACACATCATATTTAATTGCTATGCTGGGATGCAACGACATTTACAGGATCAGCGAGAAACTTGATAGTTTAGGGGTAAAATACGACTCTTCTGAGCCATCAAAACTGGAACTTCCCATGCCTGGTACACCAATACCTGCTGAGATCCATTATACACTGCTTATGGATCCAATGAATGTTTTTTATCCTGGGGAATATGTTGGGTACCTTGTGGATGCTGAAGGTGGTGATATCTACGGGTCATACCAGCCAACATACACATATGCAATTATTGTGCAAGAAGTTGAAAGAGAAGATGCTGACAATACCAGTTTCCTAGGAAAGATCTATCAGATTGATATTGGCTACAGTGAGTATAAGATAGTCAGCTCTCTTGATCTGTACAAGTTCTCAAGGCCCGAAGAAAGCTCTCAGAGCAGAGACAGTGCTCCCACCACGCCAACAAGCCCCACAGAATTCCCAACTCCTGGTCTAAGAAGCATTCCTCCTCTTTTCTCGGGCAGAGAGAGCCACAAGTCTCCCTCCTCCAAACACCACTCCCCGAAAAAGCTCAAGGTAAATGCTTTACCAGAAATCTTAAAAGAAGTGACATCTGTGGTGGAGCAAGCTTGGAAGCTTCCAGAATCAGAACGAAAGAAGATCATTAGACGGTTGTATTTGAAATGGCACCCTGACAAAAATCCAGAGAATCATGATATTGCTAATGAAGTTTTCAAACATCTGCAGAATGAAATCAACAGATTAGAAAAACAGGCTTTTCTAGATCAAAATGCAGACAGAGCTTCAAGAAGAACATTTTCAACACCTGCATCCCGATTTCAGTCAGACAAGTACTCTTTTCAGAGGTTTTATACTTCATGGAATCAAGAAGCCACAAGCCATAAATCTGAAAGGCAACAGCAAAGTAAAGAAAAATGCCCCCCTTCTGCTGGACAGACATACTCCCAGAGGTTCTTTGTCCCTCCTACCTTCAAGTCTGTGGGCAATCCGGTGGAAGCCCGGAGATGGCTAAGACAAGCCAGAGCAAACTTCTCAGCTGCCAGGAATGACCTTCACAAGAATGCCAATGAGTGGGTGTGCTTCAAGTGCTACCTTTCCACCAAGTTAGCCTTGATTGCGGCTGACTATGCTGTCCGGGGGAAGTCCGACAAAGACGTCAAGCCAACTGCACTTGCCCAGAAGATTGAGGAGTACAGTCAGCAGCTGGAAGGGCTGACGAATGATGTGCACACACTGGAAGCCTATGGTGTAGATAGCTTGAAAACTAGATACCCTGACCTGCTTCCTTTCCCACAGATCCCCAACGACAGGTTCACGTCTGAGGTTGCCATGAGGGTGATGGAATGTACTGCCTGTATTATCATAAAACTTGAGAATTTTATACAACAAAAGGTGTGAAAGTATTTAAAGAAAAAAGCAGAGCCAGGTCTGATGTGTTATAGCACAAATACGAATTTCTGTACTTCATTCAGCTTCATTGCCAGTACCTGGGAGTTGTGAAGCATTCAGCAGAATGTTCTGGAAACATTTTGAAGCTGTATGACTCCTAATAGAAACCTTAGCAGAATTGAAAACTGATTTTGAAGATGGCGGTGAACTGTAGAGTTCCTAGGAGTGTTTGAACAATTGGGTGGCACATTATTGAGCTGCACTTTATGTAACCAAAGCTTAGCAGTTTGTTAGATAAGAGTCTACACACGTCTCTGGTTAGGAGGAAGGTAGTTTTGTTTTTAAACATGTTTTTGACATTAGGAAACACTGGACATATGAGGGAACTGGGTCTTTGGAGCCTATCACTTTCTAAGTGGACACTTTAGATGCATGATTTTCTTATCAGCTGGATCTGATTGTGCGTTTGGTGCAGTTTCAAATCTTAAGTTGTACATTTTAAAATGGTACAGTATTTAATCCTGACTATTACTTGACTACGAGTGTGAAGATGGTCCTTGGAGTGCACTGGGTGCACTTTACATCTTTATTTTGATTTTTTATACTTGTGTTTGCAAGCTTCCTGATTTCTGAAGATAACTTATGGAAATCTCAGAGTGCCGGTTCCTACTACTAGATATTGTTTCTAAAACTGCTTAACAACATGACATTTATCAAAAGAACATTGGCGTTATGTTTTGTGTACATATTTTCCACAAATGTCATAATTTGTATAGTATGGCTGAACAGGATGCAATCTTTTGTTGTCTAAAGGTGCTGCAGTGAAAAAAAACTGTCTTTCAATATGGCACTTAGTGGGAATTTTAAAATTTTTATTTTAAGTACATTAAAATTGCTCAAATTGTTGAGGTGATATGCAGTAGTTTACAAAGGGAATTATCAGTGTGTTCTATCCCCCATGAATGACTGAGAACTGACATTTAATTTTCATGATGTTTGAAAGTCCTAACATACATATTTAACATATCCTTTTGCATAATGTCAAAGAAAGGAAATAGTAACTTATATAAGTGCACTGGCTGTAAATGATGCTTAAATATATTTTATGCAATTAAGGGCTTAAATACAGAACATGTTAGATTTTTTTTACTTCATTTGTAATAAGGAATGTTAATTGCTTCTGGATGTGAATCATGAATATTTTCTGCTGTTAATATTAAATGCCATAATTTTAATAAATAAAATGTATATAGAAAATAATTTTTATTTGGTTTTTAAAATTTTTTGTTTTGAGATTTTAGTTTTATTTTTGTGTATGGGTGTTTTGGATGTGTCCACGTACCACGTGCATGCAGTACCCTCAGAGTCCAGAAGAGGGCATCAGATCTTCTGGGACATGAGTTAAAAATTATGTTGAACCACCATGTGAATCTGGGTCCTCTGGTGGAGCAGTCAGTGCTCCTGACTGCTGAGCATCTCTGCAGTCTCAGGTGATTTCTTGAGAAATACAATTTGTGGAAATCAAGCTTAGTGTTTCCCATGTTTTGAGTTTTGGTATGTATCTGTATGTGTTCGTTGTGAGTTTCAGGATAGCATTGTCCTGTGTGTTTCATACTGAGATGTTAGGTTTCCTTGTGATTAACTGATAGAAAGTACACAATTATGCAGCCTTACTAGGTATTCACTGATTTAGTTAAGAGCTTGCTTTACCTCTGTAGGGAACAGAATTAGTTGGGGTGGGGTTGAAAATAACTGAACCATATCAAGCATCTCTGACAGTTCCTGTGTTTCAGGACAGCCCTGTGTTTGGGGCTGGTTCACATATGAGCCCTAACTTTTGGAATATGGTTTGTGCCTCAGGCACCAGACTTCTGAAGGTAAGTGATTGAGGGCTAAACGTTCTGCTGTGGTGCTACCCAATTCTGCTTTACTTAAAAAGTGTGTGTTATTTTGATGCTTAGATTCAGCACTTAGAACTTTCAATGCTAAAATTACACAGAAAACTCTGTCTGGCCTTTGTGATAGCTAATCTAGTTGAAAATAAACCAAACAACTCAGGTTAATAATCCCTAAGATGAAGTATTAGGTCCAGATGTGTTTCAGATTTTCACATCAGTGAGCTAATCTGAGAGCATGTTAGGTTGGTTGGTTGGTTAATTTTTTTAGATTTATTTATTTATTTATTTATTTATTACTATTTTATGTGTGTGTGTGTTTTACTTGCATATCTGTTTGTACACCACATATGTATGTATAGTGCCCATGAAGGCCAGAATAATGAGATCCCATGGAACTGGAGTTATAGGTGGTTATGAGCCACCATGTGGGTACTGGGAATTGAACTGGGGTCTTCTAGAAGAGCAGCCAAGGCCTCTTAACTTCTGAGCCATCTCTCTAGGTCTGTGAGATCATGTATGCTTCTAATGAAAACTCTTCATGGGGTTTGACAACACCCTGCAGTCCTCTGCAGTAAGCCTGTGAATAGCCACCCTAACTTGACTACGGAGTCTTTATAAATAGCCTTGCAGAATTGAATCAGCTTCCAACACTAACTTGACAGCAGCAGCAAGCATATTTGAAAAGTCTTTCCCCTAGATATTTTTAGAGTTTGAAATTAAGAATAAAGAATTTCTGCCCTGAATAAAATTGTATATTTTTACTAGCTTAAGCTTTTAAATACCTATTTGCTTCTTTTCCTTTTCTTTCTTTCTTTTTTTTTCTTTATGATAATGGAAACTGAATGCCTGAAGCAGGTGCTCCTGACTTGTTCTTGGTTAAGATGGGGTAGAAATAAGGCCTTCACTTGGAATTAGACAGGGCACCCAGCAAGGATGAGTGTCCTGGCTGTAACAGGCAAGTCTGTGCACTGCAGTCAGTACAGGAGAGCAAAGGTGTTGAGCCCAAGAATTATTCCAGTAAGATGTTTAGTTGACTTGGGTGTGGGTGACATTTATTCCATCAACACTGCTGGTAAGCTGTGCTCTTGAAATCTTATGCAACCCCATGATACATCCGTAGTTCTGGGAGAAAATGGCAGCAGTCATGCTAGGTTTTAGTTATCATGTGTTAGTCGGAACCAGTAGAGTGTATGTGAGGAGATTGACTGCCTGGCAGTGCCTGGTAACTGGGCAGAAATCTAGAATCCACCTAAGGGCTGGAAAGGCTGAGTAGAAGCTGAGGAACAATCCACAGATAGAATTTCTCAACACTTTGATTTCTAAACTTGTTGCCCATTTGTCTTAACATGACTTAAGGTTATACTTCACTTATTTGGAAGAAGTGTATTAGGGTTCTCCAAGGAACAGAACTGATAGAATGAACCAATACATACCTGTATGTGAGGGATTTATCAGAGTGCCTTACAGGCTGTGGACTGAGTAGTCCAACAATGGCTCTCTTCTACGGAAAGGTCAGTGATCCAGCAGTTGTTCAGTCCCGAGACTGCATGTCTTACAGTCCCAATCTGATGCTGGAGTCCCTGGGGCGTCCTAGAGAGCTGCTAGTTTTCAGTCCACATTGGAATCCCAAAGAAGTAGATTCTAACACCAGCAAAGGGATGGGACAGGATAGGCGAGCATTCCAGTGAGAGTGAGGGTAAGCAGACAAAATACAAGCTTCCTCCTGTGTCCTTTTATGTGGGCTAACACCAGAAGATGTGGCCTAGATGTAGGGTGGGTCTTCTGATCAAAGGTGATCACAATTCAGGGTGGGTCTTCTGCCTCAAATAATCCAAGAAAAATCCCCCATGTACCCACCTGCTTGGATTTTAGTTGTTTCCAGATATAATCAAGTTGTCAACCAAGATTAGCTATCACACAGACCCTCTGAACACATTGTAGGTGTTCCCTGTGTTAGATCTGAGGATATGGTGAGGTCATTCCAGCCTGTCTGTCTCAGTCAGATCAAAGCTTGGTATGATTTACCTAGCAACATGATAAAACTAATCTGCATACTTTCTAAAGCCAAATTAGTTTACTTTTATTTAAAGATTATGAATGTAAGTAGGAAATAGTAGAAGAAGGTTCAGGAAATACCCTCTCCTACATCCTCTGAAGACAAAGCCATTGTTGGGAGGCCCTGCTGGTTAGAGGTTACAGTCTACCATGGCCTGGCAGTTCTCTCCAAGCTCAGCAACTGGGGGACTCTCTCTACCCTAGGTGGGGGCCTTCCTGCTCTCTACCTGACCTTATCTGGAGAATGTCTCTAGGTCTGGATGCCTGATGTATCTCTAGTGTGACCCTTTTTCTGCCCCTTTGTCCTTGTGGGACTGGTGGCCAGTGGACTGTGAGGAAAAAGAGGATACTACATACAAGCCATAGCCTCTAAGAAGCCAGGAATGAACTTGTGCTCTAATCTGTTAACAGTGTTCTTTTCATACACACTGCTCACACTATTTAAACTGTTGACTTATACTTGATGCGAAGTACATTGTGTTCCAAGCTATAAGAATGTTGATAGTGAAATTTAAAACGTGTGTGTGGGGGGGGTGTGTGACTGAAGCCAGTCTAGACCACCTGCTATTTTAATTCAGGGAAGGGACAAACCCACACAAAACAGATACACTGAAAACCATCGTCAGGCATTCTGCCTTCAAGATGGCCAATGGGTGAATTGAGGGAGGGCTTAGCCAGCATAGCTCTGCCCTATCATAGAACTTGGCAGCTTTCAGAAAACTGTGTGTCTGTCTTAGTCAGTGACTTCTGTCTTAGGGTTCTATTGCTGTGAAGAGACATCATGACCACAACCACTCTTATAAAGGAAAATATTTAATTGGGGCTGGTTTACAGTTTCAGAGGTTTAGTCCATTATCATCATGGCAGGAAGTTGGTGGCATGCAGGCAGACATGATGCAGAAGAAGTAGCTGAGAATTCTAAATCTGTATCCACAGGAAGCAGGAAGAGAGCCAGTGGGCCTAGCTTGGGCATTTGAAATCCCAAAGCCCACCCCCAGAGACACACTTCCTCTAGCAAGGCCACACCTCCTAATCCCTCTCAGGTAGTGCCACTCTCTGATGACCAAGCGTTCAAAGGTGTGAGCCTATGTGGGCCATTCTTATTCAAACCACCATAGTGCTCATTACACAGGATGCTATGGGAGATAGAGCCTGAATTCTGTTGTGTTCATAGGGTTATAAAAGCACTGCCTGTGTAACCATCTCAGCTCTGCCATCCACAGTACATGTGACTTGTCTTCTAGGCTCAGCCTGGCTCCACTCCACATATGCTGCTGTCCTTGGTGGCTGTCTCATGGTACTGGCATCTCCAAAATTCTGGGGTGTCTACTGCAATTGAGTTGTATCTTTTTTCATCAGTAACCTCTGCTGGGCTCTGCTCAGGGACCCTGACCCTGCCACATAGTGCCAAACCTCAACTTCTCTCTATGACCCCTTAAATACTGGGACATCTACTGCAATCAAGGATGCACCTTCACCAATGGCCTCTCCTGGTACCAAGCCATATCTGTTCTCTGTATCATCCTCATGCCTTGGAGAAGAGACCCAGGAGACTCTTACACATCACCAACTTCAGTTGCCAGCACAGGTACAGCCTGGCCTCCTCTGGGTCACAGCTTCTGTTTGCTGATCTTGATTTAAGAGAGAGACAGAGGCAGAGGCTGGGACCGAGACAGACAGAGGCGTACTTGAAACAAAATCTTCTAGGAGATGTTTCCTCAGTGTCAGCGCACACAGTGATCTGGAGCAAAGCAAGTTTTTTCTAGATTTTGCCTCAGTGATGCTGGTCTCTTCTTAGTCACAGGTGATTCTTCAGTCCCTCCTTGCTTTCTCAAACTCATACATTCTTTCAGTCTCATAGCAAACTCCTAGATCTCTGGCTCTTACAACCTTTCTGCCCCCAGGCCAATCTTATGAAAGGATTTTCTCAGGTCTGATTCTTTCTTCTAAAGTAATGCTATCCTGTGTCAAGTTGAAAAAAAAAAAGAAAACAAACCTAGGAGCAAGTATTAGGCCTTATAAGCATGGGTATGTTCACGAATGTGAGAAATTTGTAAATTACATATATCTATAATTTTATATTAGGGTCTATCTAAAATTTTTTATCCTAAGAAAGGATAAAGTACTTAACACTCTGGAGAATGGACTCTATGCACAGGATCTTCTAATGAGTCTCTAAAGCCAAGGAGCACAAAAAATTAAACATTTTATTCATACCTTTTAGTGTGTGTGTGTGTGTGTGTGTGTGTGTGTGTGTGTGTATGTATGTGTGTGTGTATATACACAAGTACATGTGCATCTGCCTGTAGAGGCTCAAGTTTTTAATGTCAGGAATCTTCCTTGACTGTTTGGCCACTGTATTTTTTGAGGCAGGGTCTCTCAGTTGCCCCCAGAGCTCGCTGGTAGGGCTAGTCTCACTAGCCAGCTTGCTCTGGGCGTTCCACCTCTGCATTCTAAGGCTGGTGTTACAGGTGGATGGCCACCTGTCATTTCGTGGGTTCTGGGAATCTGGAGTCTAGTCCTCTGAGCCACCTCCCCAGATCTATCTTCCATCCTCCTGCTTTCTCTTTGACCTCACTTTACCACGGGAGCCTTTGTGGACTTGTATAGGGAAAAGTTCACTTATAAATGTGGTCCTGTTAGGTCATGTGGGCTTGAAGACATTGGTTAAGCACAAGCATGGGACATGGGACAGCCAGGTAAATAACAACAAAACAGCTGACTGATTGACCTCGACAAGAGACACGCCACAGAAATCAGAGATTTAAAAAAAAAAAATCAAAATTTAACCCAAATGAAAATGCCCACCCCTGTGATCCAGGAGCACTGTGCATGCAGGTGTTTGCTCCCATCTTCATAGAAAGCACTGTATTTTTTCTGTGCTGTTTCCTGTGTGGTGTATGCTAGCCCTTAAAAAGGGGTTTGGAAGAGAGCATTAGATAAACACCTTACTAAAACAGCATTTAAAAAGAGTTCGCTTTTCTTCTTTCTCCTACTCTGAGATGAGAAGGCACATTTGGCTTGTGTTAGTGTTATAGATCTGTGGTCAGGAAGCTACAGGACAGCTGGTCTCACTCCATCTTAAACTGTCAAAGATTCTTCCAAAATAGTTAAAAATAAGCAAGCAACTTCCACACCTTGTTGTTTTTTTTTTAAGTGGTGGGCATTTTAAAAAGACCTTAACACTTTTTAAATTATAGGTGCTTGGATGTGTCTGTGTTGAAGTATGAGCATGTGAGTGTGAGTGACGGTGGGGGCCAGAGGTGGCAGGTACCCCTGGACCTGCAGTCACAAGCAGTTGTGAACCGCTGTCTATAAACTTGGTCCTCTGCAAGAGGAGTATGTGTTCTTAACCACTGAGCCATTTCTCAGTTCCCATGATGGACATTGTCATTGTCAGTGAGTGGCCTCTACAAAATCCTAGGTATGTGCTGTGTTTTGTTTTTATCAACCTATGCAACAATGGGCACTGCATGCATTCACACACTGCATGACTGCTCCCATGCCGCTGCATCCAGCCTCCCCTGTTTGTGGAAGTCAGCACTAGGCCTGGAAGGCAGAGGCTCACCACTCCCTGGAGCCATTGATCCCTCTGATCCTAGAGACAAAAGCCCTTGGCACCTTCTAAATCTGTCAAATTAACATTATACATCTATGCGTACAGCTGCCATAGTTGGTGTTTTGGGTGGAGTGAGTTATATCAGAGTTCTCCAAATGAAAATGGCCATACAATTTTAGGGTCACATTTTGAGTTAATCTCAGTAGTTACCTGGGACCCTGTGCCTTATGACTGACTGGCCTGAGTCTTTGTCATAAATAATATGAGGAAAATTAATACCTACCCTGGAGAGTTGTGAGATTAAAGAAAGTAAGACACTTTTAAACTCTGGTCTGAAAAAAATGTAATTTTTATTGCTGGTATGTATATAAAAAGCATGACTAATTTTGTATGGTTTCTTTCCTTAACTATATATTGAAAGCCCATCAACCTCAAATTCCCTTCAAACCCTGGAGATCTCTTGGTAAAACCTCACACACTATACTTGGCTAAAGGGAGCACTTGAGGTTCAATGTTAAGGAAGGGCTGTGCAGAGTTGGGGCATTTTAGAACCCACCAGCCAGCTGTGTGCACGTGAGGAGATAGCCGAGCACTATAACCTGTTTCCAGACAGCAGTTCAACACGGGAGAATAGAAAGATGAAAATCCAGTGAATAAGTTCTTGACATTTCTTCGTGCCGTTCCAAAACCAGGCAGATTGGGCCCAACAGTTCTGTTGGCACACACCCCTCTCCGCCTTCATGCATCTAAGTGCTTTAGCAGTGAGCCTCCAGCTGCCATCCAGCTGCCATGGACATGAAGGCTGAGGCCACAGCTCTCCGCTCATCAAGACGACATCGTGCTCTGTACAAGAGGTAGTGATCAGAGACAGATGTGGCTGTGTTCCGCGCAGGTGGTGGCCTCAGCAGCCGTAGACAGGTACAGCTTCCCATCAGGACACACGCAAATCTCATAGGACCCTGTAGAGCTGCCAGAGGGACCCGGTGTCCCCTGCTTCAGCTTGGGCAAACCCACAGTTTCAGCATCAAGCACCAGCTGTTTGGGAGAATGTGAGACATGAGGAAGGAGGAACAGAGAGCACCAAGGGAAATCCCAGCATATTCTAGAAAGATGGTTTCCTCCCGTTGAATGCAAGCTGGGTACCAAGCAGCTGGGTACCGAGCAGCTGGGTCCTGCCTGTACTTGAGTCCTCTCAAAATGACCTCTTCCATTCTTTGTGCAGGCTGGGCTGACACGCTCCTCCAATGTGTAGAGAGGCCATATTTTCTTCTACTCCCCAGCTGGTAAAACTGACCAATTGTTTTACCATTGGTTCAGCAAACTAGATTGCTTTTCTATTCTGCGTTGCTTCCCTCCTGTTGTGGAATATAGTTGAAGATATGTTATACTCGTTTAATGTTGTGAAATATTTGTTTAGCGATGCAAAGATGTGTGGCATTCTTTTATGCTGCATTTGTTTAACTCTGTAAAGCTGTAATACTTTATCTGTCTAAAACACCTAATTGGTCTAATAAAGAGCTGAATGGCCAATAGCTGGGCAGGAGAAAGGATAGGCATGCTGGCAGATGGAGAGAATAAATAAGAGGAGATATCTGGAAAGAGAAGATGAGGAGTCAGAAGAGGAAAAGGAAGAAGAAGACATTAGGACCAGCCACCCAGCTATACAGCCAGTCACAGAGTAAGAAGTAAACAAAAGTATATAGAATAGATAAAGATAAAAGCCCAGAACCAAAAGGCAGATGGCATAATTTAAGTTAAGAAGAGCTGGCTAGAAACAAGCCAAGTTAAGGCCGGGCATTCATAAGTAAGAATCAGACTCTGTGTATTTATTTGGGAGCTGGGTGGAGGGCCCCCAAAGAAAAGTAAAAACAACCAACTACACACTCCTAAAAAACAATGTCTTTTGAAGTTATCTGACAAAACTGACAGAATTGTTATGCCAGTTCATACTGTGATCCTGTGGAGCTTATGCTAAATTGTCTCCTTCCCATTGGGATAACAAGCAGTCCACAGAAATGGGATCATCTTTATTTTTGCTTGTGGATGTCCGACTTTATCCTGACTTTATCTGTGATTTGTTTCCTAGGAGAGACAACCGAATTCTCCTTACTAGCTGCCAACTATTTCCCTAAACTCTTGCCATTATTTGACACCCTTCTGTCTTCTACCAAGTGCTGAATGCAGTAGGCCTCAAGACTGAAGCCGGGGCAAGCACCATGGAAACCACCGGGTTTGTTAAATAGGAACCTAAGAAAGAGCCATTGATGAGGCAGGGGAACCACTCTGCTAAGGACATGAGAACAGTCGCCTTGAGCAGCTTGCCCCTTTCTCCCAACATTCACTCATTCAAAAGAAGTTTCAGAGCTTTGTAGGCTGGCATAGTGTCTTCATTGTCAGCCAGCTTAGCACTCTCTTTGATTCCTACAGCTCTCGTCCATGAATTCCCATCTCCTAATGGGCTGTTAGGGCACTGCTGGCTGCAGGGCAGACACCTTGCACTGTGTGGCCTTGCATCGCGGCAGAGCAGAGGCAACCCAGCGGGCACTGTGCCATGCCAGGGATTCTTCCAGTGCTTGCTCTTCCCGGGAGGCTGTTACTGGCCCTTCTGCCCTTTCCTGTCTTGTAGTTAGTAGGTTAATTTGTCCAGTCGTTTCTTTTCCTCCACTGATAGCCCACACTGTTTCTCTGTTCGCCATGTTAGGCTGGAGTCCAGACATCTGTCCTCCCTGTGTCCAGCTCCTACTCATGGAGAAGGGCAACTGGAATTGTAAGTTCCACTGTGTGCTACCTGAAAAAATGCTGCCTGAGTCACAGAAGGAAATACGACCATTTAAAACTTGAAGCTTTGTGCAGTGTGTGGTGACACCGTGTCTCCATAGTAACTGAAGCCTTGTGCAGTGTGTGGTGACACTGTGTCTCTATAGTAACTGAAGCCTTGTGCAGTGTGTGGTGACACCGTGTCTCCATAGTAACTGAAGCCTTGTGCAGTGTGTGGTGACACCGTGTCTCCATAGTAACTGAAGCTGTGTGTGGTGACACCATGTCTCCATAGTAACTGAAGCCTTGTGCAGTGTGTGGTGACACCGTGTCTCCATAGTAACTGAAGCCTTGTGCAGTGTGTGGTGACACCGTGTCTCCATAGTAACTGAAGCCTTGTGCAGTGTGTGGTGACACCGTGTCTCCATGTTAAGATGTCAGTATCCCTGACTTCATCTCTGACTTTGCCAGCTCTGGATCTCATAAGCTTCTAAGTTTCAGTTTGTAGATGACTTTCATGTCTTCCCTGTGGGTGATCATTGACTGGCTTCTGTCCATATACCCAGAGTGGCTTCTCATGACTGTCTTTAGGTGCATCTCAACTACATTTTCCTGTTCCTCTTAAATGAACATCATTTCAAAATGCTACACTAGTGCCTTCAGACCACAAGACACAATTAAGCAAACAGTTCCTCCATTTGTCTAATGAGACAGGCATAGGGCCAGCGAACTTTCCAGAACTCAAATCCCTGTTTGAATTCGAGGACTGGTGACCAACAGGGCCCAGGCTTCTGGGTTTTCCTGTGCCCTGCACTCCTTATACCATGCTTTATAGTTTCTGCTGACTGTTCCTGGGGCAAGCCTGGGGCAGAGCTGGGGAGGGAGCGCTTAACCATGTACCCCCACTGTGCTAGTGACTTAGGACAACACTCCACACACACACCCAGGAAGCAGGAGCACAAGAGCACACAGCTCGACTTACACATCAAAAGGACATTCTGGCAGGTCTGTTTAAGAGACTTTGTAAATCTGTGCATTGTTTGAACATAGAAGCAAGGTCCCAATCTGTGCAGTATCACTGTAATGACTACAGTCAGCTTCTCCTCCAACCTGTCACCTCACTGTGGACTCCATAGATAGTCTGGAGTGCCTGGTTTCCCCACTGACTGAAGCTGAGCTTTTGCCTTCTATTATTAGGTGTATATCTGCTATACTGTCATTCTGGACTTGAGTCCCAGAAAGGAACCTTACTGTAGTTGACCTTTGGAAAAATGTTTCTTTTCTTCATTCATTTTATTTTGCACTAAATTCTGTGCAAGCAAGCATAGTGCTCTGGGCAACAACAGGGGACACTTGTCATTTGTACATAACCCCAACCATAGCCATGCTGTGAAACACTGAGTCACTAGGAAATGCAAAAATTGGTGTCTGCATGTCCTGAAAGTCTGCAGCGCTTTTTCACAATGGAAAATAATGAGTGATTTGGTGCTGCAGATGCCAGTGTACAAAAGTGAGCTCACTGTGGCATGAATCTAATCTTCTGTGCCCTTCCCCAGTCCTTACCTGAACTCAGTCCTTCCCACACTGGCTATGCTATGCCTTTCATCATGTTTCAGTACAAGCCAGCAGAAGGCTTGCATCCTCATGCCCTGGTGGATGCCACACTCAGATGCCTCAGCAGCACATACTCACCACTCCGTCACTACTCTGCAAGACGATGTCCATTTGAGAAAGGGCCTCCATTTTCCCAGTGTGAGCTTTAATGTGAACCCCCCTTGGGGCATCCATGCTTAGACTCCGGGTTGGGGATTCTAACCTGAAATGAGGGAAAAATGTTAAAAGTCACCCTTGAGCTGGGCACAGCAGTAAGATGCTTCTGAGCTCAAGCTACTCAGAAGCGTGAGGCAGGAGGATGGCTCCAGGTGAGCAGTTCTGGGCCAAGAAGGACCAGCAGACTGAAGGAGGAAAATAAACTACCCCACAAACCTTCAGCACATGGCTTAATATAGAAAGGGCAGCGAACAAGGGATGCAGACTCTCCAAGAAACTGGATGTCACTCGTGAATGTTGACGTGCTCTGTACTCATACATCCAGAAATAATGAGTGTTCTAGTTTGTTCTCTATAGCTGTGATGAAACACTCACCACAAGCAACTAGGGGAAGAAGAGGTTTATTTCAGTTTACAGTGTACAGTCTATCACTGAGGGAAGCCAGAGCAGGAACTCAAGGCAGGAACTCAAGCAGAGCCATGGAGAAATGCTGCTCGCCGGCTCGCTTTCCATGGCTTGCTCAGCCTGCTGTCTTACATAGTCCAAGGCCATCTGCCCAGGGATGGCACGCCCACAGTGGGCTGGGTCTTCCCAAATCAATCATCAGTCAAGAAAATGCCCCACACAACTGTTCACAGGTCGGTCGAATGAAAGCAGTTTCTCCATTGAGGGTCCCTCTTCCCAGGCGACTCTAGTGTGTGTCAAGTTGACAACAACTAACCAACACAGTGCGTAGCAAAGAAATAAGCACCCCACAAGTGACAGCCTATGGACTTAGTGTCCTCTGTCCACGGGTACAGTCGGCAGACAGCTGTAATCTTGTGCAGATGACCCTGCAGAAGGAACTGCCATTGGTGAACAGCTTAAACAATGATAGCACTTAGTTAATTTACAAAATCCTGGGGAAGAGGAAGGGAGAAAGATTTAAGGAAAATTATTTGCTACATGTTCCCATGAGAGCAGAAAATGTTTGGCCTAGCTTTCACTTCTTAAAAAATAAAATCTTTTAAAATTGTTTGTTTGTTTAGTGTGTGTGTGTGTGTGTGTGTGTGTGTGTGTGCACATGTGTATGCTCTCATGATGGCACACTCTTAACACACAGTAGGGAGCATGTGTGCACATGAAGGTGGTAACCAGCTGACAACCTTTGGTGTTGGTCCTTAGGAACAGTTCACTTTTCATTGGTCTAGAGCTCACTGACTAGGGAAGGCTGGGTGGCCAGGATGCCTCGGATGTCCCCGCCACTTCCTCATTACTGCGGTTACAGGCACACAGGCCACTGTGACTGGTTCTTTGATGCAGTTTTGGGGATTGAACTCACGTTGTCTTGCCTGATGCTTTACTGATAGCTATCTCCCCAGCTGCCCCCCCCCCCACCCCTTCAAAGTCTCTTTAAGTTCAGCCAGATCTGAGGGTAACTGGGAGTATTTTTTTTTTTTTTAACACCGAAGTGATGAGGTCAGGAGACAGGATGCCTGCTGGCCCCACCCGGCTTGGCTTCAGTACAGTAGATCAGGCTCTCCTGGGGTTGGACCAAACGTAAGAACAAACCATAAATATATGTGCCAGAAAGTATCTCGTGTTTGCCTCCACCTGGAAAAGGATGGATTCCACCAGGGGGCACAATGCAGTTGTTGGTGGATGGTCCAGCCGCACAGCTACAAACCTGATTTCACAGAAACATCTCAGCTCAGACCAGGCAGAGGGACAGCAGGCAAGGCAAAGCTGGGCCATTCAGGGACTGTGCCGGCTGTGGGGTAGCACTGACCACGTGAGGATCAGGAAGGTGTGGCACAGCCTCACAAAGGCCCTAGGAATGGATTTGGTGGCGTGTTTTCAGTGCTAGGGGTGAAACCCAGGACCTCATGCACGCTGAGCAAGCACTTGACCTTTGAACCTTTGCCCCAGCCCTGGAGAGACTTTTAAATCAGATGGATACATGTTAGATTGGAAATTTCTGTCTTTTTTTTTAATTCCTACATTTAATTAGCATGTCTTAATTGCACAAAGTAGTGGGTTTTGCTATGTCATTTTGCACACTTACAATGTGCTCTGATCATTTTCACTTCCCATCAGCCTCTTTCGGCACCCTGCCCCTCCATCACTGTGGATAACACAAGACAAAATTTCACTTTCGTTCAGTTATCAGAGCATGTAAAATCTGAGTCCTGCATAGGTTGAAATCTTGCTTTGCAAATGAACATACCCCTAAAGGACATCTATGGAGGTGATTGGTCTAATTCGGTCTGGCTTCATTTGTGTGAGCGCTGGTGAATCTTCTCCTGCTTACTCCATCTGCTTGTCCACGTGTCTGGGTCACTGGTGCTCTGCTGTGACCTGCATTTTTCTTGCCGGAGAAAAAACACTGAGGCAGCTCCTATGGGCCTGCTGCATTTCAGACAAATCCCGCCTGACCTTGACAGCTTCAGTGAAGAAGTGAAGATGGGTCTGTTCCCTAAGATAGGTTACTAAGTGCAGATAAAGCATGTTCCAAAACATTACAATGCCAGGGAGGTGAGGAGTGGGGTGGCTTTAGGGGAAGGCTCTGCAATGGTGCCAGTGCGGCATGGAGTCTTCGGCATTCCAGTGAAGTCCAAGGATTTAATACTTTGCATACATAAAATAAAACAGAAATGCAGAGGACTTTGCACACTTTCAAGTGCAAGACTGAGATTTTCAAAATCATGACACGGTGATTTGAGAGCTCACTGAGCTATGCGTTTGGTAACATTCAGCAGCGGGGTTTGTTAAATTAAAATTCTCATGCAGAGGCCAGGCAGCATATTGAGACACCCGCCACAATTTTCAAATGAAATACCCGTGACTCCTGTTGATGAGGCCACTGAGGATTGTGGCTGTAAACCCACCTAAGGGGCACGTGGAACTCCAGCTGAAGATCCATGAAAACGAAAGACGCTTTTTTCAGCCACGTTCACTGACACACAGAATCCTATTCCTGTTCTCCCAAGGAGTCCGAGGGCAGAAGTAAAGGCAGAAGCACCTCCAGAGAATGAGGTTGACATACACTGGGTTCTCCAGAATCACCAAAGGAGCAGGGCCCCTGGGACTGAAGACGGTCTCCTGCTGAGATCAAGGTAGATCCCAGGTGTTCTCAGAGCCCCCATGAAAGATAAAGGGAACCTAGTTCTGTATCCTTGCCAAGGGGCAGACTTGCCAAGGTCTGCTCCAGTGCTGGGAACAGGGTCTTTAAGGAGTTAAGGTTTCCGTTCTGGGAACTTGGCCTTTCTCCCTGAAGAGACCCGAGTTATCAATTCCAGGCTGCTGCGTGCTCCGTGTGTGACATTCTTGAGATACATGTGTTCTCCTTGTGCAACCCTGCTTGATTAGCTTGCTGCTGACCTCATCCCATCTGATGACAGTGTTTTGCTCTCTGTCCTACCCACACCCTCCTGCAAACTGTATATAAGGGACTGCACTTCTCATCAACTTGCTTGGCATAAACCATCAGTGTATGCAGAATTTCCTGGTTCCAACTTTTCTATATTCTTTATTTTCTCATCTCTGGCCAGCTGCCTTAGGGTCCTGTCACCCAAGCATGACCTGCTGGTCCCAGTTAGTCACTAATATCCCCACTTATGTTAAAATACACCCACCCCCACATCATACAGATCAGTGAGATAAATGAAAAGTATTTAAAAAAAGAAAGAAAAGTAGGTTGTTCATATAAAATCAAATGTTCCACAGTGAATCATATCTTTAAAGATATTGTTTTTAATGTAAATTATGAGTGTGTGTTCATGATTATGAATACACATATATTAGTGCAGTGTCTGCAGAGCTAGAAAAGAGCATCAGATCCCCCTAGGTCTGAGATTACAGACAGTTGTGAGCTAGCATGTAGGTACTGGGAATTGAACCCAGGTCCTTTGAAAGAGCAGCAGTGCTCTTAACTGCTGAGCCATCTCTCTAGCCCACACACCTACTTTCTTACCCAGTAAGATGAGTTGTTGGGGGAAGGGTTGTGCGTGCCTATCTGTCTGTCTGTTTGCCATGTATATGGTTTCCTCAGGATGCCAAAGGAGGGGATTCGATCCCCTGGAGTTGGACTTACAGGCAGTTGTGAGCATGCCTGTGGGATTATCTTGATTAGGTTAATTGAGGTGGGGAGATCTGCTCACTGAACATGACATCATTCCCTGGGGTGGATCCTAGGCGATACAAAGAATCCAGGAAGCTGAGCAAAGCCATCTGCTCCTCTCCTCTTCCTAATTGTGGGTAGGTACAATCAGACCAACTACTTCAGGCATCTGTGGCCCCAACTTCCCAAACTACGAGCTGAAACAAACCTATTCTTCCCTGAGCTGATTTTGTCAGGATAGTCTATCACAGAAACAAGACAAGAAACCAAGGCAACACCCAAAGAGAAATGTAAATTAAAATAGCATCACAACTACATATGATTCCAACCAGAACAGTGATCAAGGAAAACAAAGTCCCCTTTCCATGGTGCTTCCTAGGTGGTCCACTGGGTCAAGATGAAGCTGAATATCTCCTTCTGGGACACCAGCAGTTGGGGCCCAAAAAGAGATAGCAGAATCTGAAAACTTTTTGGTCTCTCTTAAGATGATGATGTCTGCTGACATGTTGTCTGAAAGCCCTTAAATAAAAAAGGTAAGAAGTCTAGGATCAAGGCACCAAAGACTCAGTGTCTTGTTACCCTGCATGTCCTGTAAGCAACACAGATGCCCACATGTTGCTCTGAAGAAACAACACACTAAGAAAAATGAATAGGGGGCTGCAGAACATGCTAAACTTTTGACCAAGAAAATGAAGGGAGCCAGAGAAATGTTGCAGGAGCAGGTTGCCAAAACACCTAGACTGTCCTTGCTGAGAGCTTCTACGACTGAGTCCAGTCAAAAATGCAAGTCTTAAATAGTAACAAGTAAATGATCGGACCTTGTGGGGGGAAAGAAAAGAAAGCGATGGTGAAGGTACATAGAAAAAGGAACACACATACAGTGCTGGCAGGAATGTAAATAGTCCAGTCACCGGAAATTAGTACAGAGGTTCTGAAAATAAATGACCACATGACCCAGCTAGACCATGCCGGAGTATACACCCAAAGGATCCTGTCAGCACATCGCAGAGATGCTTGGACCTGTGGGGGACATTCTACATCCTTACTCTAATAGACCATTTATTTCAAAAATATTATTTGGCCTTTGGCATAAAAAGTACTAGTGGAATTAACAGTGGATACGTGATAGCCAACAGTCCAGAATTACAGATAGACTCTGTAAGAGGAAACTTATGTACAAAACTATTCAGGCATCATGCACAAATACATCAAAGGCTGAGGGCCTTGTACCCAGGGAAACAGTCACAACAGAATCACAGTACATTCCTCTTACATGAGGTGCAGAGGGCAGTCAAGTCCACTGAAGTAGAAAGGTGTGTGGTGGCTACCAGGGATAAGGCAGGAGGGGAGGATGAAGACCATCTTAAGGGGGTAAAATTTCAGTTCAAAGAGAAAAAAGGCTTTGGAGATGGACTGTGGCAATGGTTCAAAAAGCGCTTGGCATGTACTTAACGCCGCCACTGAACTGCACACTAAAAATGGCTGAGGGGAAATTATACATGATGTGATTTTTACTAAAGATTCCAAAGCTTTCTAACACTTTTTGCAAATATGAATTTATCCTGTGCTTGCATTTATACCATTCTTTCCTTAATGAATAACACACACACACACACACACACACACACACACACACACACACACACACACACACACACACACACACACACACACACACAGGAGGGCACCTACTACTTGAGTAAACAGACACTTTCAAGAATGCCGATTTCAAATTTCAAAGTCTGTGTAGGGCACTGTCCTCTTCCATGAGCCTTTGGCTTGTTTTAGGTGGGTAGGGATGGATAATGTAACAGAAGGTACCCCCCTCAGAGGGGAGCGTTTGTTCAAAAGCCTGGGTAGTAGATGCTCAGGTCGGGGAGGCCTGTGAAGGGGGAGAACTGCCAGGCACAGCCCTACCCATGGGAGCTCTGAGCACACACCTGTCATCCCGTCGCTGATGCAGAAGCAGCAGAGCATTTTAAACAGTGTCCAATGAGCAGTGTCCCTCTGACTGAGTGTGACAAGCAGACCCCTACAGTCCTATGGAGCCTGAACAGAGGCAGTAAGGACAAGAGAGGAAAAACCATGAAACCATAACAAAGTTTAAACTCAACAGGGTTGGACTTGCCTTGGGTTCTAATAAGTAATAACCAGTTAGTTATGTGCTGAAAGCCTCAAAAGTAAAGGCGACTGAGGCAGGAAGAAGTGATTTGGGGACACTGAGCATCCATCTGCAGGCCCACTCAGTGTTCGCTGTAAGAAAGCGTGTTTATATTGGAAGCAAACTCCTTACCTAAGGTCTTCAAATGGGTCAGCTCTGACAAGGGGTGTCTCCACTGAGTGTTCAAAAAGAGCTCCTTCCGGCCCTAAACAAAGCCCAGAGATGCATCAGAACAAAATACAAGGCGTGGAATCAGCCAAATTAAACAGCCAGTCCAGTCAAAAGGCTGAGCATCCCTAATCCCAGAATCCAGAGTTTTTAAGAATCAGCTTAACCATTGAGAAGTTCCAACACTGACCCCAGGTGATGGGCTGCAGTCAAAATGCTAGCTCATGAAACCCACTCTAATATGGATGATTACCTCCACGCTACAGCCCAAGGGAATTCTCATCCCTCGGGTGGCTGTGCATAGGCAGATGTTCCAAATCTAAAATGTCTGGGATCTCAAACACTTTGGGTCCCAAGCATTTGGTAAGGGATGCTCAGCCTGTACAGTATATTCCTTTTTGCCCAATTTGCCATGGGTTCAAAATTCAGGGAAAAGGGGCACAAGAGTTTCTGTACATGTTGAGGCCACCAAGATAGCTTCTCAACAGAGTGTGATTTTTTTTTTGACCCAAGTTATTGCAAACTAACAGGCTTATTTTAAAACTAGAGAATGATATTACTCATCCAAATGAAAAGAGAAATAACTCACATTGACATTGCATCTGTCTTTTTCAGTAATACTGTTGGTGTGTGTGTGTGTGTGTGTGTGTGTGTGTGTGTGTGTGTGTGTGTGTGTGTGTGTATGTGTGTGTGTGTATGTGTGTGTGTGTGTGTGTGTGTGTGTGTGTGTGTGTGTGTGTAACAGTTATGTCTTATGTCATTTGTTTCTAAGGCCCAGTAGAACAGTTTTAAAGAATTCTAAACATCTAAAATAGCCCCCTTGTGTTTCTGGAACTAGCATATCTCTCTCAATTCATTTATCAGAGAACTTGATTACAGGCAAGAACGTGCCCAGGGTGCAGAGATACAAGGAGCAGGCAACACACTGTTTGTCATATCCTACGTTCAGCTATCACTTGAGACCAGCATTCACATTTTAAATCTGCATGCCGTGGGGCTTCATTGCCTAAGTAAATGAGCAACGTTGGCTGGAAAGTCCTGCTGTGGTTAAAGCATAGCTCCTTATCCACCTTGTGATAAAGTCGTTTGTGACATTCAAAGTTTGCAGGTCAGGATTCAAGCAAAGCAGCAGGGCCGCAGAACAAATGGGTAATCCGCTGTACTGGGCACAGAGGCAACGCGAATCCATTGTTCAGGTTACATTTAAGGTATTTCTTAAGTTTTATGGGCATATGCCTAGAATTTAGCAGCACTGCTTTATCTATTACACCCACTAAGATTTACCCAGGGATTTTGCCTGGCCTAAGTTCTGCCAGGCCAAAGCTTAGTTCCTGCCTAGGTCCCACTCATGCCTAGACCCCAACCGAACTGGGCCCATCCCCGGTTTAGGATACACTTCTCCCTGGACCTCACCTATCACCAGGACCCACCCTCAATGTAGGCATACCCCATGCCTAGGGCACACCTTGGTACCAGTTTCTGACCTAGCTTGTTTTCTATTGCCTTGATAAATGCCATGACCAAAAGCAACACAGGAGGAAAGAGTTTTCTTAGCTTACAATTCCAGGTTCATAACAGGCAGGAACCTGGAGGCAGGAACTGAAGGAGAGATCATGGAAGAAAGCTGTTTACTGGCTTGCTTTCCATGGTTTACTCAGCCTTCTTTCTTAAACAATCCAGGATCATCTGTCCAGGAGTGGTACTGCCATGGTGGGCTGGGTCCTCCCACATCAATCAAGTAAATGTCCTATATTCCACGTATGTTGTGGAATAATCTTTGTGTACACTGTCAAGATTTGTCAATGAGATTGGTTTAATAAAAAGCTGAACAGCCAATAGCTAGGCAAGATTTTCAGGGCAGAGAGGATACTGGGAAGAAGAAGGGCAAAGTCGCAAAGAGTTGCCAGACAGACAAAGAGAAAACAACATGGGCAGTACAGAATCAAGGTGATAAAGCAACGAGGCAGAAAGCAAATGAATAGAAATGGGTTAATTTAAGTTATAAGAGCTAGTTAGAAACAAGCCTAAGCTATCTGCCGAGCTTTCATAATTAACAATGAGTCTCTGTGTCATGACTTGGGAGCTGGTAGGAGAGACAGAAAACCCTGCCTGCAGACATACCTATGTGCCCACCTGTTTTTTAATGAATGATAGTCATGGGAGGATCTGCAGTAAGCCTTGAGCACTAGACTGATTACAGTGGTGATGGTGGGAGACGGTTCATGGAGTAGAGTCCAACAACCATGGAGTTCATAGACAGAGCCCAGTACCAGGTGGCTTCAAGTGGCTCCATTCTTCCTGACAGGTTCCTTTTAGACTCCTCCAATACACAGAATTCAATAGTAACACTTCTATTTGAATAGGGGAAGTACATACACAGACACTTGTTAAATTACTGCATCTTTGCTGCCCAGTATTTATTAAGGTCAATTCCATACATTCATTGAGCATTTGTGGACTGTCACAGGCTTTTCAGATGATGTAAAATAATCCCATTGTTCCCATCACGGCCACACTGCATGGCATCTGTACAACCTCCCACTCTACTCACAAAGCAAACAATTCAAATTGCTTCTTGCCTTGAATTCCTCACTCCCCCTGCCCCCAGAAAATGCTCTTTCTAAGATAGTAGTAACCTCCATGATGATGTCCAAGGAAAATTTCTATCTTTCCTGAACTCAAATTCTGGAACATCAGCTCTTCTGGCACCTGGAAAATGGCTACTGAGATAATCCCGCCCCCCTGCTCTCTCTCCACTCTCCCACTTGTGCCCTCATGGGCATTCTCATAGCTCATTTGGTGTGTAATGCTCACATGTGCTCACTCAAGGCTTCTACTCCGAGTGTCCATGGATGCACAGTCAATAGCTGAGGTGACATCCTCATGGCTGATCCTCAACATAAGAATCTTATCTGTGGGCTCCCTCTGTTGTGTGGTGTTTTCTCTTCCCCCAGGTTTCTCCATCACCCACAGAACAACATCGTTACCTACCAACAAGCATGGCCTTTGATTCTTTCCCCAGATGCCTGCCACCCACTTGAACCCTGACAGAGCTTCTTATCTCAGACATTAATTGGGAATGACCCACTTCCTCCAGAACACTGCCACCACCTCGGCAGGTCACCATCCTTCTTGGCTCTATGCTTTAATTCTTGCCTCTAAACAATCTATTTTCCCTGTAATGATTAGACTGGCCTTAAAATGTACGATGGATTTGTTGTGACTTTTCTTGGGAACTACACTTCTATCTGTCCCAATGATGGATCAAAGAAATCATTCCATCCAAGTCTAGCTTGGTGAACCACTGAGTCTACTGAAGCTATTTACAGGAGTGTGGATAAGGGGTTAGTTACAGGAGCATGGTTGACTCATCCACAGTTACACCACCACAGGGTCTCTTTCTAACAACTGTAAATCATTAATCGGCCCAATCTTGTGGGTCTCTCTCCTGGGTGACAATAGCTGTTCTGATTTCAATGGTACCCAGAGGTCAGAATTCTACAACATGAATCAAGGCACACCACCATCCAGGAAATTCAGCATCTTTGCATTGCACTGAAGAGAGTTCCTCCCTGCAGCCAGTGAGTATGTGACATGTCCTTTCTCTCTCACCACACACTATCTGACACAAAACACAAAATGATTCAAACAGAGCAGCCGTGATATTGCTGTGACACAGGGAAGCCCAAACAGAGCAATTGCCAAACTGACTAAAAATAAATGAGATGAGGAGTCTATGGCAGAGCCTAGTCTGCCTAACTGGCAGAGCCAGGTCCCCAGAAGCTACTGAGATCCTCACATAGATGTTTGCAGAGAAAGTCGCACAGAAGGGGAGGGTGCATCTAAAGGCAAATGTCAGAGCTCCTGCACTCAGGAAAAGCTGGAGTCAGTGTGAGTCAACCTGGAGGTGCACCTTCCAGCTTCCCATGTGACATCTGTGTGTCCATGAGGCCTAAGCCATTGCAGGGGAGTCCTCATTCCTTTCAGTAGAAAGACTACTGCCTGTGCCTGTGGCTTGCCAGCTGTCAGCCATACCACAAAGCGTCTATGCTTTTGGTTATGGGCCTGACGGGCATGGTGATCCAGATACATCTGTTTTCATATTTTTTAGTGGACCCTGGACCTTCACAGGAAGTAGTGGAGAAAAGCTGCCATGAGACTTTATCTTGAAAAGTTAAGGTTTATGAAAATATCCTATTAAACTTTCTATTTAACAAAACATGGTCATAACTATAGTTACTATGAATAGATAAGAAATAGAGACCAAAGCAAGTTTGGGCTTTTGTTGAAACCTCAACATATTTATAATTGCATGATGGTTTTATTTAGTTTTCCTATGTACACCCCATCTAGACTCCAACACTATCCACTTCAAATGGTGATAGTACTAAGGTTGAGGAAGCCTCAACTCGACAATAAATATAGAGAGACACCCAGAAGAGAAATACCAGAATTGTGGGATTTTCTACAATTTGTCAGAGTTGGGTAAAGCCGAGAACACTTTGGAAAGCTCAGCAAGCTCAGGTCTGGTCATTCACTCCCCACTCATGATTACTATGGCAACAAGAACCTCCATATTGTAATGACAGGGAAGGAACACGGTCATTAGAGGTGATGAGGTTCACATACCCTGGTTAGCATCACTGGAGAGAAGGGGGAGTTTGGGAGAAATTAGTGCCTGAGATGGAAGCATGGGCTCAGATTGTCTCCTAAGAGAATAGCTTGAAGGTTGTGCTGGAGAATGCATTTATACGCAACTAACAAGCTGCTTCTCACACCGATTCTGGTCAGGTTAGTATGGGGACAAGGTCCTCATTGTGGCCCCTGGAACTGTACCACTGGCATCCCCTAGGAACTGGTTAGAAATGGAGTCTTAAGTCCTGTGCCAAGCCTACTTGTTGATGGTTCGGATGTGAGATGCCCTCCCAGGCCCAGGCATTTCATTACTATGTCTCTAGCTGTTGGCACAGCTTGGAGAGGTTGTGGAGCCTTAGGAGGTTGGCCTAGCAGGAGGAGGTGGGTTGCTAGGGGCAGACCTTGACGATTATTGCTCATCTAATCTCTGGTCTGAGCTCTCTCTGTTTGCTGACCCTATGAGATGTGT
Organism: Onychomys torridus; assembly: GCF_903995425.1. NCBI lineage: Eukaryota > Metazoa > Chordata > Mammalia > Rodentia > Cricetidae > Onychomys > Onychomys torridus. The sequence continues at coordinate 49,646,344 of NC_050451.1, forward strand.
AAAGCCAGTCCCTCAGCTCTCTCAGCTGCACAGCAAGCAGGCTCAGCCCCCGTGCCTTCTCTCCCACGATGGCCCGCATCCCCTGCACTGTGACAAGACTTTCTTCCCTCTTTGGTACAGGGACAAGAAAAGTAACCGACGCACTGCCAAGCCAGAGATTCTAGGGTTAAATACAATAAATACAGATGTAACAACCCCGCCCCCCCCAGGTGGTTCCGATGCACACAGGTAACGTATACTGTAACTGTGCATCAGGTTTCTCATCTGCTTCACTTATAATACCATAATCTGAAAGAAACCCCAGGCTAAGGGATGGTTCATCCTCAGTGATGGATGGCTTGGGTTTGATGAAATCCAAGTTTCTGTTTATACTCTTTTTTCTACACCCTGCAGCCCAATGGTACTGTCCCAGGGGCTATGCTGACTTTGCGCACATTAATCTTGATCCACCAGCAAGAATAGATTGGTGGTACCAACTTGCTCTTACATCAGGAGACAGACCTACTGACGACTTGCATGCAGTGAGTACAGAAATAGCATCAAGGTCAAGAAAGCCAAGGTTTCCTACACAGGTGGCCCTCAACTCATAATGGTGCTGTGTTCCAAGAACCATGTCATAAGCTGAGAATATCCCAAGTGGAAGAGAACATCTATCTACCTGACTATCAACCATGCCATCTCAGCAGCGCAGCCCACTGTGAGGGAGGTGGTTCAATCGTGTGTGATCCAGGACTGGGTAAGATGTATAGTATTGGCCACTGTAGCTCTCCGGCCATGAGGATGGGATGATGTACTGCTAATCCAGGAAAGTAAGCACATTAAAAGTCCCAGTTGGTGCCTGCTAATGTGTGTCGTGTCTCCATCGTTACAAGGCAGATGAGCTAAACCATCAGAAGTCAGAGACTTTGAGTCAGTGAATTCTATGTCAGATACTTAGCTACTTGCCCTTTTACTTACTAAGCAGAAAGTGGGGGGGGGAGGGGGCGAGGAGACAGGTCTCACCATTTAGCCCAAATCTTGAATTCGTGATCTTCTGCCTGTGTCTCCTGATGTTTGGACTGCAGGCACATGCCTCGCCCCTCCCACCAGCTTTAATTTCTTATCTTTGGCTTTCCTAGAGTCTTTTAGAAAGAAAGGAAGCTGCTGCTTCCTTGGCATAGTCTGCATGCAGCATTAGGTCACCGCTATCGAGCATGCTTGGAAATGATGCATATGTCACATAAAATTGTATATTGGGGCTTGAGTCTACTTCCTGGTAACACTGTTCAAGAGAATAATGTTATAGTTGATCTTCTGATTAGTGCAGAAAAATCCTGGAAGTGGCTTAAACACACCTCTCTGCTTGTACCTCTAGACTTCCAGAAACATAGCAAGCAAGTTTACAACAGGTTCTGAAAATGTTTTTCATAGATTTTTTTTAAACTAAAGGTGAACCTGGTGAGAGTTGGAGCCCACTTTTGAATCATCCAGAGGAAAAGTGGATGTTTTGTAGACACATGGGGTATTCAAGTATCTGTCGTAATGGGGACAAAACAGATATGTAAACCACACAGAGAGATGCGTAAGCTGTTGGCTACTGTGTCTAGAAAAGAGATAAAGGAGAAAGAAGAAGGTGGGCAAAGCTCTGTGAGGAAGACATCGTCCTTCAGATACAAACAGAATGCCAAAGGAAATGGCAGGAAGAAACACCAACAGCCAGATACTGTTCCTTAGCCGGGTGCAGAGCAGAGCTAAGGATGCGCGGCAGCCGGCTGTCTCCACATACCCGTGACTCGCAGTCTGCCCGTGCCGATCATGACACCCTGCTCCCCGGCGGTGAACAGTGGCTTGCCGTCCTCAGAGCTGATCTGGAACTGTTGGCTCTGGACTTGTACCATTTCGGCACCTGAAGGGCCAATCAGCACAGGGTATTAGATGTTTACTGTAAGCAGCGTGGATTCCCTGTTTTCACAACTGCTGGGTCACTACCAAGCCACGGGATATGACTGGCTTCCACGGGCACACTATGGCTTGCATCTCCCCATCCCCCCCACAATAATAATACATAAACTTGAAGAAATGGTTTGGGTGGCAGATGTAGTTAGAAACTAAAGCCCTCAGTTTGTTAAATTTTCTTTTTCTTAAGAAAATGTGGTTTTACTTTTAGATAATTTATATATTTATATATATTTATTTATTTATATATATATTTTTTCCTACCCAGAGATCTAGGGTCACTAGCATCTCAGATATATGTTATATTAATATTGACTATTATTGAATGAAACATGGCATTTTCTGACAAAAAATTATGGAAAAATATGGCAACTTATGCAGTGCAGGCTCACTGCTTCCCACATGAGAACGAGGGAAGGCCTTGCACATGGATCCACTCACTTCCATGAAAACAAAGTCAGGTGAGACAGACAGTCAAGGGATTCCCGGCTCCCCACAGGCAATGAAAAGGAGGAACAGAGCAGAGACTGAGGAGGAAGCTACAGTGACTGTTAAGGGTCCAGGGTCATTCAGAGACCTACCAGTCTGACCATGAATAAATACATATTAACAAAGAGGTTTCCCTTTATATACTGGAACCAGGTCTACAATAAGGACTAAGGATCCCCAAATGCTGCAGCAGCCAAGTCAGCCATGTCAGACAGGGGTTTGTAAAGACAAAGAACACTAAGTTACAGTTCTGTTGAGCAGAACAAGCTTTTCTTTACAGACGCAGGAACAGTGGTTGACCTTATGACCTATTACCTTGTATAAATAATCATTTTGTTAAAATTGTATAAGACCAGGCAATTACAAAAATCAACCCTTAACATCCCTTAATGTTTGGAAATTCAATTTTGCTTTATCTTTGTAGTTCTCTTAAGCACAGTGATTTTATACTTTTAAACATGAAGCTAGCCATCACATGACCAGAACCATATTTGTTCTGAGGTGTCTCTGCAAGCCACAGCGACATGGTGCATATTCCATCCTTACATACATCCATTGAAACATTAAGTTCTCCTTCATTTAAATTCCCGTGAATCATTTGTACTGTTTTCCAAAATATGTTGCCTTTCAGCTTAAAAAAGTTGTGTGTGTGTGTGTGTGTGTGTGTGTGTGTGTGTGTGTGTGTGCCTGTGCATAAACACCATGTGTGTGAGTTCCCAGAGAGGCCAGACAAGGGTATAAGATCCCCTAGGGTTGGAGTTGCAAGCAGTTGTGAACCATTTGCTCCAGATGCTGGCAACATGTCCTCTGCAGGAGCAGCAAGTGCTCTTAAGCACTGAGCTGTTCTCCAGCTCCCTTTCAACTTTTAAACATAAAGGATTATCGCCAGCATTATCCCGAGAATGAGAAATACACTCATCTATTATGTTGCTCCATTAGCTCTGTTTTTTGTTTTGTTTTTCCTAAAAGCATGCATCATGGCCCCAGTGGCTTTTCCCCTTGAGGGGCGGGGGGAAGAAACCATAACATTCCTTGCACCTGGATTCTGGAGACAATGCGGTGTGAGAATATTCTTCTCTTTATTTGTGAGAGTGAAAATGGGCTCCTTTTTCTTTTCTTCCCCACAGACCCTCTTTAGCCAATCTTTCTGAACATTGCCATTGCTGGTCTCGTCTTCCTGTCAAACCTGGGATTCTTGGGTGAAGGTACCTCACTGGTTTCCTGGCCCATCTGTGGCACGCATTGCAATGTGGGCGTTTCCGTTGGGGCTTACTGAGCAGCACTGAGTTTGTCCCCTTTTTATAAGGTGGTTTCTAGAACCCTTCCTGGGTTAGACTTCTCCTGGGGCTGAGGACGGTGGTCCCTCTGGGAGGGTGCTGGCCAGCTCCTTACCAAGCTCTTGCTTCTTCATGGAAGAATGAGGCATCTCCACAGACCCACTTCAGCATCCCACCCTGCCCCAGCATTGCTACCTTCACCATTCTCTGCCTTTCTCAAATTCCAGAATTTCCCCTTCTGAGATGCAGTGCTTAGCATCCCACTCGCCATGTTCGGCACTCCCCTTCTACAAAAGCCTCAGTAGTTTAGTTTCGGAATTTGTTCTGTAACCTCTGGGATTTGGTGCTCAGAAGAGTGGGTTCCAGGTTCTAGCAGGTGCCCTCACGTGCCTGCGTTTTCTCCCATGGGCCAGTCTTAGAAAGGCCACTGGCTACTTGTCTTGTGGCTGCCACAAAATGTCTTGACAGAGGCAGTTTGAGGCAAGTTTGTTCTGGTTTGCACTTCTAGGAGGTTGTGGCAGGAAAGGTCTGGGGCAGGAGCAAGAGCCACTGGTCACATTGCATCAGTGGGCAGGGAGTAGAGAGTGAACAGGAAGTGGGGCTTGGCAGGAAAACCCCAAGTCCCACCCACAGTGACCCACTTTCTCCAATGAGACTTCCTAATGCAGTGACCCTTTAATACAGACCCTCATGTTGTGGTGACCCTCTCACCATCAAAATTATTTTCATTGCTACTTCATAACTGTAATTTTGCTACTATTATGAATCATAATGTAAATATCTATGTTTTCTGATGATCTTAGGTGACCCCTGTGTCAAAAGGAAACTCCTTGTCATAGGGAACAAAATGGTGACCTATAGTGCCTATTGGCATACCAGGAAAGATATCTGTTAAAACCAAATAGACCCAGATAAATCAACAGATAGAATAATCAGCTGAAATAGTTCTGCAATATGATAGGGTACTTGGTCTGCTCTATGTAGAACAAGGAGGTATTGTGTGACTTTAATAGAAATTGTTATTTCTATGCAAATCACTCAGGAACCTTGCAAAAAAAAAAAGGCGGGGGGGGGGGTACCCAAGATGAAAAATGACTAGTTTCCATTCTCATAGAAGCTCTAATCTTGACCATCACAGAGCCTTTGGCCCTTCTGTTTCTGATAATTACTGTTGGCCTTTGCTCATTAATGCCTTAACTGGATACATAAATTTCCATTTGGGTGCTATTAAACTGATAGTTATTAGATCTCAGTATGTATAGGTACCCACTACAGAGTCAAGGATTTGACTCGTGATACAACACAAGAGGAAAATGTGAGCGCTCAAATTATGTTTCAAGTTTAAATTACTGTACTTAAGGAATCTGTAAAACAGAAATGCCTCTAATCTGTAAGCTCCACTTGCCCAAGGACAGATAACTTCTTGGAATGCTGGGGGGCTGTTGTTCATGTAAAATAACATGGCATGTGTTTTCACTTTTATAAATAAGGCTGGTTGCTCAACTACACACATAGGTGAGAGGTATGTAGACAGGAAGTACGTCAGGATATGTGCTTGCCCCCTGCTGGATGAAGGTGGGAAGTGCATGACCTTGTGAATTTTTGCCTTATGAGCACCCAACTAGCCTAATTCAGCGCCATTCACTGGGAATCCTGGGTATGGACCTGGCCAGTGTCCATCATCCTGGCCAGGGTTTAATAAAGCTTGCTTTAATTAGATAACTGTGTATTTGGTCTTTCTCCTCACTATTTTCAGGTTTAACACTATCCCCTCTCCACATACAAACCTTCACACTGCCCTTCTGCCTCTTAGTACTTACTGTTCTCTATGCACAATATGAAAGGTAGAAAGTTCATGCTTAATTACTTATAAATAATTCTTTAGAAGAAACTTTTTCTATTCAACACCCTCCGTGGACTTGAAGCATGTTGGACTCACCCACTTTCACCCTGCCTGTGACCTCCCCTTCTGGGTTGCGAGCACTGACTGTCACATTCTGAGTTGACTGCAGAAGGAGAGATGAGTCCTGGAAAGGATTTCCAAAATTAGCAAAGTATACCTTTACGTTTGTATATAATTTACATTTATACTTTCTACATTAGATCCTTGGATCCTATACACTTGCAGCAAAAACATTTAAATAACCAAAACTATATTATGTTTAGGGTATAAATGCATTGGCTTTTAAGAATAGATTATAATAATCCTTTGAGTTTATGATGTTTGAAAATACTGCTCTTAACATGTTGATTAGTTCTCAAGGAAAATAGATTCTAATTAGTGTTTTATCTTTGCCAAGACATTCACAGTCTTTGTTGTCATTGTTATTTATGTTCAAGGCATTTGAGGGGGATAAATCAGAGAATGTTAGCTATTCCACAAGAAACACCACACTGCTTATTTTCAAAATGCGAAAGTTTCTTGCAATAAAAAGAAAAAACCTAACACAGAAAAAGACAGGTCCCGCAGGAGTCCTCAGCTGTGTGGTCTGAAGAAGCCAGTTACTTAGATGGTAGGGAGGATGGAGGAGGCTAGAGGTGGGGTGAGAGGGTGGAGGAGGTCATTAGTGGGTATGAGTTACAGTTTATCAGGGACGGGAAGATGCTGGGAGCAGCAAGGACCATAGTTAACAGTGATGCACTGCATATTTCAAAGGCTAGAAGACATCACTTTTAATGTTTCCATAACAAAGAAAGGCTAAACTTTGGAGGAAATATGTTTGACTTCATTTAAACATTATTCAATGTGTGTATGTGTTGGAACATCCCAAGGTACTCATTAATATGTAAGTTTTGGGTGGGTAAGATGTCTCAATAGATAAAAGCTTGTGGTGTGAGCCTGATGACTTGACTTCCATCCCTGTATCCCATCACAGAGGGAGAGAAACAACCTTCAAAAGTTATCCTCTGTACACACACACACACACACACACACACACACACACACACTAGTAGTAGTGAATAAAAATTTTGAAAAGTATGTAATGTGTGTTTCCTGGTGCTTCATGAGTGTGAGCTTGACAGTGGGGTCACCATGGCTTGACAGTGGGGTCACCATGACTGTGCAAACTCAGGTCCTCAAGCTTGTGAAGTAGACACTTTACCAACTGAGCCATCCCTCAGCCCCATTACTCTTGAGGGTGCTACATAGCCAGAGTCAGAAGCAAGGGCACACGCTGAGTTACATTTGTGAGAAGACATTCTTTCAGCTCAGCACTGCAGATCACTGTTGAATGGCAAACTCTTCAGATGGATCACGTAGCTCACTCTCTAGGATTTTGTAGAGAACTGTTCCCTAGGAAAGCAGAACTAACATATCGGCACACACAGGTTTCTGAGGGGAGATCTGTTCTGCACATGTCACTGTAGGGAAGTCATATTTGTTACAAACTGCTGCACAGCTCTGTTCACTTCATGGTTTCTGTAATTTTATGTCCTGGTTGACATTGATGTCACATTGTGAACCTTTAATATGTGATTGGTTGTCTGACTTTCTTTCTAATTGTACTCCCTGTTCTTCATAGAGCATTCTGGAAATGACAGCCTGATAAAAATATAACTGAAAGCTGTTCATTCTAGAAGGTACCATTGGCTGTGATCTATTTACCTGGCTTTAGTCACTGGGTCCTACTGTCTGTTGTCTCCCTAAATACAGGGAGGGATCAACCAACATGACTTGGGGAGGTGGAGAGAATAAGATCTCGTATTTTAATTTATTCATGCCTGACTTTCTAACAAAAACTTGTGCTAACTTTCCTTGTCCTCACACAACAGTGTCCATAACACTTCTAAATGCCACTAGGGTTAACTCAAGTGTACTGCCGGAAAAACTTCACATCTGGCCCATGCATGAATCAGTCTGAACTACAGCTCATCTGAATGCCCCTTCTGCCAGCAAGATTCCTAGAAACAATACAACACAACCATGGGTGACACTTCCCCTTTGCTCGGTCCTCTCTAGGACCTCCCTTTGTGTCAGGACCGAGACTTTCCTGCTGAGTCACTCTGTCGCTGGTAGGAGACCCTGTTGAATGTCCTGATGGTTCTTTTAGGATATCATTACTTCAGTCTCTATGATCCTTTTCTTAAGTTCCATAAAGGTAAGGCAAGTCTTGATTTGCTTTTCAAGTTCATGATTATTTCATAGTGACTTATTTGGATCTGCTTATGACGAATCTCAGGGTCACAATCATATAAGTAGCACAAGTAATGCAGAATATCTCTATGGCAAGAATTTCTCCGGAGCCCCCCAGAGAGCTCTGACTTCTCTGAATCAAGTCTGTTTAAGCTGCTTGCTTCAATGTATAACAGGCTTTCTTTTGGGCCACCACCAGCTCCCAAATCATGACACAGAGACTTATTATTAGTCATGAAAGCTCAGCCTTAGCTTAAGCTCATTTCTTGCTAGCTCTTATAACTTATTTTAACCTGTTTCTCTTCATCTACATTTTGCCTTGGGGCTTTTTACCTTTCTTTCCTTCTGTATGTCCTACTCCATGTCTTGCTGGCTGCTGGCTGCCTGGCTGGCTGGCCCCAGGTGTCTTCCTCTCTTTCTCCCTTGTTCTCTTCTCTCTCTCCCAGCCTAGATTCTTTTTCCTACTTATTCTCTCTGCCTGCCATCCCTGCCCATCCCTCTACTGCCTAGCTATTGGCTATTCAGCTTTTTATTAGACTAATCAGGTGCCTTAGGCAGGCAAGGTGAAACAGCAACACATCTTTACATAATTAAACAAATGTAACATATCTTTACTTAGTTAAACAAATATTCTACAACATCAATGAAGGGATAGTCAATTGTTCTGGGTAAAGATTTTTAATTATAAATCATGTTTTTTCCTATGGAGTAAATTGCTGAGGCTACTAAACTCAGAGCTGAAGCATTAAAGAATAAAATCTTCATAGCACATATTCTGTAAAGTAAGGTCTACTGCCCAACAGCACATTGTTAGATGGGACATACCATAAATGTGTTAGATAGGACATAGCATGAATGTGTTACATAGGACATAGCATGAATGTGTTAAATAGGACATAGCATGAATGTGTTACATAGGACATACCATGAATATATTAGATAGGACATACCATGAATGTGTTAGATCATATATACCATGAATATGTTAGATAGGACATACCATGAATTGCTGTGCTTAACCATTATTTATTTTTCACAAATCATGTGACACTCAGCCTTCTTACCACTCTGGAGCGTATTTCTTTGACATACAGTGGAAATAAAAACTCAGATTCCCCTTCCAGGCGAAGTCCATCTTGGGTAACATGCAAATGACCCATTCCTATCTGTTAAAGAAAAAGAGATATGAAATTTCCCATTGCTTTATTTTTTTGCTTCTCTTGGATCAACTAAAATTACACATGAATCTTCATATATTTCTTTCATTTTTTCTATATTTCTCTTAAATGTCTACCTAAAAATTTAGGTATTTATATTCAATATTCATTTTAAAAAACATTTTGAAAGTGCAAAGGTCTATTTGGGAGATGCATATAAGATTTAACAAATCATTTTATAATAAATATCTAAGACCCCATGCCCATGTAAAAGAAAATAAAATCTTGTTATTACTGATTTTCTTTTATTTTAAAGACATTGATTGATGGATTGCATGTGGGGACATATGTACCACAGTGTCTGTGTAGAGGTTAGAGGACAACTTTCAGGAATTGGTTCTCTTCCTTGGCCTTGTGAGTCCCAGGAATCCAACACAGCTTGGCAGGCTTAGTAGCACGTCCCTTTGCCTACTGAGCATCCCTCTGTGTGAAGAGCAGAGGAAACTACTGAGTTGCTCCAGGAACCCTCTAAGCACAGCAACACAGGCCAATTGGAAAATACCTTACCTCACCCTTTAATACAGTCCCTCATGTTGTGGGGACCCCAACCATAAAGTTATTTCTTTGCTACTTCATAACTATAATTTCACTACTGTTATGAACCATAATGTAAATATCTGATGTACAGGATGTCTGATATGTGACCCTGTAGAAAGGTCACTCAATCCCCAAAGGGGTCGAAACCCACAGGTTGAGAACTGCTGCCTTACAAGAATCCCTACAACATGGGTAAAAGTCCTTATAACAAGAGCCAAACTCACCTAGAATAGTCCTTTCCATGAATTCAAAATCATCTGACTTGAAGCCCTGATTACACCTGCAGACTCCTCCCTGGTATATTTTAAGGTAACGGAAGGAATGCTGCTCCGTCACTTTCACCATCTCCTATTGGATGGAGGAGACCATAGACCAGCCTACACTCAAGGGTGGGGCTACAGGGGCTGTAACCCAGTGGGTGGACATCCTAGAGACATCTTATAATACTGGCAAGTAGGTTATTAAGAAGGAAATAAAGGCATTTAAAAGAAAACATTTGTAACAATATAAAGATATTTAGTGGCTATGATGATAATCATCTAATTGGTTCTATAAAACAGTGCAGATAGTCATAAAGTTAGGATTCAGTGCTGTACAATGTACAGTAATAAAGCAACAAGTGTTTATGTGATTGGGAATCTGGGCCCACAAAAATAAGAGGCTAACACTTACTTAAAATCCATCAGCAAAGTACATTGGCCATAAAATCATGTAATTTACACCAGGAGGGACCACAGAAGCTTTTGTTATATCAGGCACACTAGAAAGGAAGAAAGTTGTGCTGGTTTGAATGTCACACCCCACAGGCTCAGGAAGTTCATGCTTGGTCCCCAGTAGGTGGTGTTGTTTGGGGGAAGTTTAGGAGGTGTAGTTTTGCTGAAGGGAGTGTGTCACCATGGCTGGGGTTTTGAGGGTGTATAGCCTTGCCTCACTTACTTCCTCTCTCTGTCGTGTGTTTGCCATTGAAGATGTGAGCTTTCATCTTCCTGTTCTGGCTACCACGCCTGCCTGCTGCCATGCTTCCCCACCATGATGGTAGAGTCTTAGCTACCTGGAACTGTAGCTAAGTTGGGATGGGGAACAGTTTTGCTTATTCTGGGTCTCAAGCTCAGGAAGATGAGCTTAGTCTTGAAGGAAATGATATGGCGCTGCTTTGCAATTTCAGCTGCTTTGACTCAGCAAATAATATCATTAAAACCAAGTCCATCAGGGAACTTAGGATGGCATCCATGTTGGGGCATAGGATCTGAGTTATCCAGGGGTGGGAAAGGATCCTGCTTTAGATCAGTTGGTGATATTGTAACACTGAGATAGACGATTTTAATTTAAAGGAGATTTTGAGAGTTGTGAGTGGAATTTTAGAAAAAAGCACAGAGGTGACTGGGGGGTAGGGATGCTGGGCATTGACTTCAAGTTTCATGCATGTTGGATAAGTGCTCTTCACTGAGTTGGACTCCCATGCCAAACACAGAATTTTTTTTTTTTTTTTTTTTTTTTTTTTTTTTTGCTTTTTGAGACAGTCTTATGTAGTCAGTGGTGTCCCTGAACTCACTATACACCCAAGGATTACTTTTGAGTTCCAGATACTCCTGCCTCTGCCCCCTGAGTTCTGGGATAAAGCATATGCACCACCATGCCTGGCTCAAATGTAGTATCTAGATGCCTTCCCAGGATCACCATGCATTCACCAACAGCCAAAGGTCAACTGTCTATATCCTTTTCTGCATTTTTTAATTCTCTCCAAGTGATAGCATCTCAGATTAAAATAAAAATCATCAAGTTGTTACCTATTTCCATTCCCTAGCTCCCAATAAAGAATCACTAACTACTTAAAGACAAACACTTATCTAAGGAAATGCCCACAGAGGCCTCTAAAAACTCTGCACTCTGCTGCCCAATGATAGATTCTTAATTGCACATTCCTTGGTAGCAGATCTTCAGCTGCTGCATACTAACAGAAATTAGCTTCAAATCCACATAAGAATGAGTCCACCTGGAGTTCTCAGCCTCTTAGAAAGGATAATATCAACTATTACAACAATAAATAACAACAAACACAACTAGCCAACAGAGTATTTTATAGAAATATAAACTTAATCACACTTGCCATTGTAAATTCTGTTTTGATTACTTGTACCACTTTCCCAAATAAAATTTCTCCCCAGATTTAATTTTCTTTCTTTCTTTTTTTTTGGTTTTTCAAGACAGAGTTTCTCTATAGCTTTGGAGCCTGTCCTGGAACTCACTTTGTAGACCAGGCTGGCCTCAAACTCACAGAGATCAACCTGCCTCTGCCTCCCAAGTGCTGGGATTACAGGTGTGCACCACCACCGCCCGGCCAGATTTAATTTTCAAGGTTAATATAGCTAACAGTATCCTTAATCTTTTTTTGATGTAGTTATATCCATTTGTAAGACGAATTGCTAAACTGCTGTGGGATAATGCTTTTGTACACTGGTTTACTAAAACGCTGATTGGCCAGTAGCCAGGCAGGAAGTATAGGCAGGGTCAACAGATGAGGAGAATGCTGGGAAGAGGAAAGGCTGAGAGAGGAGTCTCCAGCCAGACACTGAGGAAGCAAGATGACAAGGCAGAACTGAGAAAAGGTACCAAGCCACGTACCTAAGCATAAATAAGAATTATCGGTTAATTTAAGTGTAAGAGCTAGTCAGTAATAAGCCTGAGCTAATGACCAAGCAGTTATAATTAATATAAGTTCTGAGTGCTTATTTATAAGCAGGCCACGGGACTGCGGAGGCCTGGCAGG
>NC_050451.1:49661200-49666200 GCF_903995425.1 Onychomys torridus
CCTTCCAGCTTCTAGTCTCTGGTGTGGACAAGAAGCCCCCTGTCCTGGGACCCTGGCTCATACTTTTGTAGTTCCCCTAGCTCCAGATTCTGACAGGCAAGCAGTCCCCAGACTGTCATCACCTATTTCTCCACATGCACTTCTACCCAACCAACTCCAGATGGGCAAGTCCCAGCACAGGTAACCATGAAAATCCAAGCTAATGTGTCTCCTTCAAAAATAACTAATCCCACAGTAATAGAGCCAATGAGAATGACCTGGAAGAACCTCCAGACAAAGAATTCAAGAGGATGATCATGAATATGTCCAAACAACTCAAGGAACATGAATATACTCCTAGAAACAAAACCAAGAGATGAGTAAAATAAAGAAGTTAAGAAAAGAAATAGAATTTAATAAAGAGAATTACTGGGCAGGGGTAGGGGGAGTACCTACCCAAATGATGCTGGGAATGAACCAGTCACCCTAATAAGGAAGGGACATTGGCTTATGTATGGATAAAATAGTAATAATAAAAACAGATTTCCATTTGTTTGGGTAAATTTCCATTCACTTGGGTAAACTACCACATGACTGCTGCATCTGGGTCATGTGGTAGTTAAGTTTGTAACTCTTAATGGCCTGTGAAATGGTTGCCAGAGTGGCTGCACCAGTTTACACACCCACCAACCATGTTTCAGGGTTCCAATTTCTCCATATTCTTGCCAAAAGTAAGTTTTTTTTTTTTTTTTTTTTTTTTTTAAATATGGACAAAATGTTCTTTGTTTTGTATCAGGACAATAGTGTGTGTGTGATAGGTGTGAAATGTTTTCTTACAGTGGTTTTTATTGGTATTTTTCTGTCAATTAGTGATTGAGAAATTTTTAGCTTTAGAAATTTGTAGCTTCTTTGGAGAATTATCTACCAGGGCCTGTGCCCATTCTCAAAATTGGTTTGTTAATACTTCTGCTATCAAGTTGCCAGAATTATTCATATATTTTAGAATTAACCCTTTATTGTATGTATGGATGTAAATATTTTCTCCAGTCTAAGGGTTGTCTTGCTACTTGGTTGACTTTCTCTTTACTATGCAAAAGCTTTTAAATTGATACAATCCTATTTGTCTATTATTGATTTTTTTAATGTTTTCAGGATCATACACAAGGAATCATTGCTAAGGCAATCACCAGTCTTTCCTATTAACCCCCCCCTCCACACACACACACCTAGGAGTTTGACAGTTACAGGCCTTAGTCTTAAGTCTTTAATGTGTGTGTGGTGATTTCTGTGTGTGTGGTGTAATGCATGGGTTCCTTTCACTCTTGTGAATGTGAACAATCTGGATTCCCTGCATTGCCTCCACCTTCTGGTGATGAGATTACAGGTGCTCGCCAACATTCCAGGCCCCATGTGCATTACATTATTTAACTTGTGAATGTGATCTATGATTTCCTCCCTATCTGTTTGTATCTTTTAAATTTTCTTTCATCGATGTTTTACAATTGCAGTGAACAAGTTTTTACCTCCTTGGTTTTCCACTGGATATCTTATTCTTTCTGATGCTACTGAAAATAAGATTGTTTTCTGAATTCTTTTTCAGGTAGGTTGTCATTTATTAAGAAGAATAGAACTTAGGATGTAGGGTGTTTTCTGTGCACTCATGTTAGCTTTAGCAACACTCAGAATGGCAAAGATGTAGAAACAAATTATACATTCACAAAAGGACACATGTGGTGTGACTATCACATATGAGTGAGATCTTTGTACAGTCACACTCAAGAGATTTAGCACTGGAATTATCCTTACAGGGGCTGAGGACTTGGAAATGGGATGATTAATAAATATCCATAAATTTTCAAGTTGGCAACATGAGTAAAGCCTACAGATGTGCTGAATCAAAACGTATCTATTGTTAATGATGTTCTATCTTACACCTACAAATTTCCTGAGTAAATCTGATATTTCTTACCATAACCAAATGAAATTTGAAAGCAAAAATATTATATGTTAAGATTTTTCAAAACAAAAAATTAAAGCATGAATTAGAAAACAATTTGTAGTCTCAAAGCTATGATGTTTTCAAAGCAAAGCCTCGAGCTTACACCCATACAAACTGTGTGGTGAGTGTTACTCCACTGCAGGTACCAAGGCCAGGTGATACTCAACACCTCTGGGTTAGGGCTCAGCACCTTTTGTGGATTAGGACTTTGTATTTCTTGCCTTTTGAGCCCACAAATGTGAATGGTAGGATGTCTCATTCTGTTAAGATCAGCGCTAGAGAGCCTGCACACACACACACACACACACTGTCAGTAAGATCAGCACTAGAGAGCCTGCACATACACACACACTGTAAGATCAGCACTAGAGAGCCTGCGCGTGCGCGCGCATACACACACACACACACACACACACACACACACACACACTGTCAGTAAGATCAGCACTAGAGAGCCTGCATACACACACACACACTGTCAGTAACAAATTCCTGAAGGAGGAAAACCATCTCATACATCAAATGCGGCTGAGAGTGTAGGCTGTGCCTTGCATGAGGGGGACCTGAAGTCACTGCTGTCTTCTTTGTCTTAGAAATCTGTACAAATGAGTTCTATAAACTGCATGACTGTGACAGGATATTGTGCATCTGGTGTAGGCTTTGCTGTGTACAATAGCATTTAAAGCAACCCTCAGTGCTCCATGGCTAGCTGAGGTTAGACTGTGGCTATGACTCTTCCATAAGTTGCCTTGGTTGTGGTGTCTTATCACAGTAACAGAAAAGTAACTAATATGTCCAATGTCCTATCTTCATGAAGAAATGCTGGGCATCAGAACCAGTACCATCATACTGCTACAGAAATATTATCATTATAAATTCTGACCCAGAAATTATATTCTATATTGCTTAATGTTAAACACACTCATATTTGTAACTTCTACTCATATTATTTATAGTAATAATTTATAGTATATTTATAGTAAACACTTATAGTATTCTATACTAAATTACTCAATAATGTTTTTCAAGCTATAATTTTATATGTCTTATACCAGAATATGTGGAAATACAAATGTTTATTATATGACGGGAGTAATGGTATTGGGAACCATGGCAGGACAGAAATAAGGACACAGAAAATGCAGGATTTGTTGAGTGCATTTCACACTGAACCTCAGACTGTAGGCCATCATTCTTAAAAGGAGCCTGGCACACATAACAGCTTCAGCTGCCTGGGAAAAACATAATGACTAAATTGTGAAGTTGCTGGCAGTAGTATTTTTATCTCATTGGATCTCTCTTGCCAAATTAATGTGTTCTACATTAATTTTTAGAACCCCATCCCCAAATGCACAAAACGAGGACTTCTTGGAGCATAGCTTAATAGTAGAACACTTGCCCAGCATGCAAAAGGCTCTGTAGTTCAACTCCCAGCACCACAAAATAAAGTATACATAAAATATCAAGGCAAATAACATCATGCAATTATTTTTTAACATATGCAAACGTTCAGAATAGAATAAATTCTTTAAGACTAATGGTATTTTATTTACTAACCCTGTTGTGAATATTGAAGTGTTTTCCCACATATCGGATCAGAGTGTTTAAAACATGCAAATGTTGCATTGCTCTGGCTTGGGCATGGTTTAAGTGTGTCCCCCCAAGAAAGTGGTTCTCAACCTATGGATTGCCACCCCTTGGGGTTGAACAACCCTTTCACAGGGGTCACCTAAGACCATCTGAAATATCAGATATTTACATTACAATTCATAATAGCAGCAAAATTAGTTATGAAGTAGCAAAAAAAGTAATGTTATGGATGGGGGTCACCACAACATCAGGAACTATATTAAAGGGTCACAGCATTAGGAAGGTTGAGAAGCACTGCTCCAAGGGCTCCTGTGTTGGCAGCTTGACAATTGGGGTGGCAGCTTTTTTTAAGGGGTGGGTCCACATGGAAGGCCCTTGGGTCAATGGCAAATTGTACCTGCAATATTTGTCTGAAAGCCCTGGTTAGCTCTTATAGGCGAGGGGTGATAAAAGGCCCAGCTGGGTCCCACTTGGTCTGGCTGGGTTTTGCCCCGCTGCTGTGATTCTTCCTGACACGTGCATTCTTGCACTCCCACCAGGCACCTTGAGGTCCCCATCAGAGCTAAACCTGAGTCCTTAACCCTCCAAACATGTGAGCCAAACAAACCACTTTTTTTTTTTTATATTGAGTCAATTAGCTCCAAATGGGCCATCTTTATAAAGTCCCTCCCCAAAAGGGTTGGGGACCTTCAGGGAACAGGTGGCATGAAGAATATAAGAGCTGGAGGGTAGGGAGGAGAGCCGTGAAAGTTCTCTGGGGCATGATGTTGTGGGTGTACTCAGGACCTCCCAGCAGCTGTGGTTACCTGCCCAAAACCAAGCCAGTCAAAATTCTTGCATGGATGGGTAGATGAACTCCAGGCCACAGCCCTTACTGGGGAGCTGTGGCAGTGGATAACTGCAGAGGGAGAGAGAATCACTCTTCTTAGGATGTGGCCGCTGGTAACTAGATTTCCCATGCTCTGGTGGACGGCCCCACACCCTGGCACATGCGCGCAGCACTCATTGGAATTAGTTATAAAAAGAATGACATAAAATTGGAAGTTGGATCTGTTAAGAGAGATATGGGGAGAGTTGGAGGGGGAAATGGGGGTAAACACTATCATATTTTAATGCACACATGCATAAAATTACCAAGAATAAAGGAAAAAAGAAACAAAGCTAAATGAAAAACAAAAATTCTCTTCTTTAAAAGCAAACCTATACCTGCCTCAGATATTTCATTCTGGTAATTTAATTAGATGAGAGCAAGTGTACAAATGCTAAGCATGTAGGGTTGACAACATCAGGAAACTGATTTATGTAGTCCTATAGACTGTATTCTACAAGTGACCATTAAGATATTTTGACACAATCAACCACAAATTCAAGATTAGAATTTTCCTGCCCTATAGAGATCATAATTAATGAAAAATACAATGCAATAAGGACC